>NW_027395813.1:0-94259 GCF_047715665.1 Aspergillus karnatakaensis | reverse complement strand
AGGAGGAGGAGGAGGATGAGAACTAAAAGGAGGACCCGTAGTCCACTGCTGATAGTGGTCGCCTGGAGACATTGTACCTCCATAGTTCGAAGCACCTACCGGAGGCTGGTAGTGATCGGCGGCGCTCACTACCGGAGACTGGAAACCCGGAGGCTGACCGGTAGTGCTCGAAGGGCGAGGCTGGATGGGCGTTAGTTCAGAAAGAAGGCGCAAGTCTGGTCCGTGAGGTTATAACTCACTGGTAGTGGAGGAGGAGCCTGCATATGGTTTTGCCTATTGTAATTCACCCCCCATGCCGCCGTATTGAAGCCGGATAACCCAGGAACAGGCGATGTACTCAGGGCCGCGCCGCCCAAGGAAGACCCATAGCTTTTGCCGTGAGCACCTGCAGGATTATACGACGGTAGAGGCGGCGGTGGGCTCGCAACACCTGGCGGTCGTTGTGGAGCATTTTGAACTCGCCATTCTGGAGCAGGAGGAGTCGAGGTCGGGGGTCTCTGAGAGCTCGATCGCTGATGCGAGCCGGACATCGTCTCGAGACGAGATTCAGTGAAGCGCAGTGCGCCGTTGCAGACGGAAGGTCAGAGAGTGTGCGATTGCTGAGTTGACGCAGGTGCGGGGAAAGGATCCGGATGATTCTGAGACAGATAACCAGGCCTGACTCTAGAACGTCGCGGGGAGTATAGCGTAGAGTTGCAACTTTTCAGAGACAAAACACAGCCCCTCCGCAGGGCAAGAGTGGCTTCGAGGACGTGAAAGAAAAAAGATGGAGGAAGGCTGAGCACCGGAGATCTTAGAGCGCGGAACTAGAGAACGTTCGTATCGTTCCCCACACTGAGACACTCTTTCGGACCTTTGTCGAGAGAGCCCAACGATTCTTATGGCCGACGCCAAAGTATACATAAATCCAAGGCTCTGCTTTCTCTGTTATCAGATTCGATCTGCCTTGGCTTTCGGACGTATCGGACACCTATGAAGTGATCACTAGCTGTCCAGGAAGAGCTTCTGGCCACGGACAGATAGACAGCAAGATCCAGAGCTTCAACAACTCGAAACCTGAAAGCGGCTTGCTACCCTGTTCTATTTCACGACGACCAAGTCCTTGATGTAATATCTACTGTCATTCAAGCCGCAGGACCGACTGACTGTCAGCCTCATATGCAGGTTGTTGCATGAGTGACCAACGGCTGTCACATGAAGGGATTCGTTGGTGCCCGACGTAACCTGCAGACTTTGGATTCTAGAAGGATAGCCACTTTCATTATATGCATACACAAGATATAAAAGCCAGCAAATAGTAAAATACAGGTCAAATACAGAGGTCTATGCCTTGAACAACACTCGGGTAGGAAAAGTCCATAAACGGCACCAAGAAACTCTGCAACACCTATGCAGCAGCCACCCTCACGCGTCTACCCACCTTCTCAAGCTCACCAATCAGACCACCACCAGAGAGTGTCCACTTCTCATTCACCCATGTGTCGTTAATGACCTCCCGGAGAAGACCACTGCGCGCAAAGTACTCAAAAAAGCCCCGGGCTTCATCTCGGGTCACACCTCCGATTTCCTGGACTTCCAGCATGCCTTCTTTGGCAGCCGTAGGCTTCGTGGAGTTGAGTGCCTCGAGGACACGAGAGTCTGGATAACTGAATGCTTCAGGAACAGGGAACTCAGGAGCCGAAGGGTCCACGCCAGCGTGGCGGGCTGCAGCTTGCTTGAGAGCAACATCCAGGGCGTAGATAGAGGGGTTGTTGGAGGCTGAGGTGGCATAGAGGAGAGCACCCCCATTGGGAAGAGTGGGTTTTCCTTTACCAGGCTTCAGTAGGTCAAGGAAGTGGCGCACGAATACAAGATCGTGGGCATGAATGAGCTCATGATTAGCGGAGCGGTACGCTGAGTTCTGCATCCAGTAGCCAAGACTATCGACAGTCACAAGGATAGGAGGGCGTGGTGCGAAGTCAGCTTCAAGGCCCGAGGCTGCAGATGTTGCTGTAAGTTCCGCCCACAGGGCTTGAAAAATGGGCCAGGCGTTTGCGGGGTCCCGAACACCGGCTTTGGCAAGGTCTTCTAGGGTCATGCCAGGCTCAATAGCAGCCAGGCCGGGGTGTTCTTGAGAGACCTTGAGCTCGGAAAGAACTTCCTTGTTGGCGGTAGCAGTGCGATTAAGGAGGGCTGCGGTGGCCGCATTCTGTACATACACGTTCGGTTCTTTCTCGGACAGCGGTGCATAGTCGTAGATCGCACGTACGACGTCCTGGGCTGATGGCATAAGTCAGTAACGCTGTACCTACAGAGCTTAGAACGTTGAGGCTGGTTAGCTCACCTTCTGGCACAGCAAAGACAACCCACTTCTTTGTAAAAGCCATGGCAGTGGCCTGCAACAAGTGTACACTCTTCCCTGATTGCCTCGAACCTGTAACAATTCTTTTAATCACAGCACCCTTCTCCTCGCTATCTTCACTGGATATATTGTCAAACGCTCTACCCAATTCCACCGTCTCCCGTCTCGTGACTGTCCCTGGACGACGGAAGATCGACCAACCCTGTTTCGGTTTGAATGCCTCGACAGCCCTCAACTGACTGATCATAGGCACGGGGAGGGCGAGAACCGAACCACGGAGACGTGAATCGACCATGTTCTCCGCCGAGAGCTCCTGTAAGCCGCCAACCTCGAGAGCATTCGGGTTGCTAAGGACAATCCGTTTGCGGAGCGCTTTGCGCTCTCCGACAGGTGGAGGACGTGCCCTCTCAGTTGGCCTCTTCTTCTTGATCTTGGCGGATCTGGTTTCACGGTATTTGGGCCCAGTGTCTCCTCCAGTGCTCTTCTTCTTCTGTAACGGGTTCTTCGCAAGCACGGCAGAACTGTGGAATGTCGCTACTCGGGGCGCGGCCGGTATTGGGAGGATGGTGCGCGGTGTCTGTCGAAGCCGCGTCAGGCAGCTCCAGCAGAAGGAGGAAACCATTGTGATGCAATTCACCGGCGCTGTGGCCAGCGCTGCAGCAGACAATGGCTGGTATATGGCAATTGACGCAGTGGTGGCTCGACGGGGGCGTCGCGGCGAGATCGGGAGAGGTCTGGAGAGCCGGAGCACAATTTTGGCCGCTCCTCAGAATCCTCAAATTACTGACTCGGTGTTAGTGCCGCTGCCGCTTTACAGGGCGGTGAAGAGTGGAGCGTACCTTCTTGACAAAGCGGCGGCCCGAGACTATCTCCGAACTTTTTTTCTGTTTTTCCGCCTTGGGTTATCTGCAGCATTGACATTTTCGTTTCGCAACGACTTGATAGCTGCATTTCCAGGTGTTTTCCTCAAGAATGGCAAAATCAGATGCATCGGCGAGTACCGCCTCCAAGCCAAAGCCCGAGAGACTGTAAGTTCACCATCATATCTAGTGTTTACCATCATAGCTAATGCCTGCTCACAGTCCTATCACTGTCTCGAAGCCCACCCCATACACATTTGACCTAGGACACCTCCTCGCAAACGACCCCAATCCTCTCGAACTTCCTCGCACACAATCACTCGATGCATCCCTCAAAGCCACCGCCCGTGACGGCATTCAAAGCCTCCTTAACCAACTCCTAACCACTTGCCCGATCACCTCATCGCAACAGGGCGTACTCCTCACCCTCCCACCTACCACAACCGTCCTCCCCCGCCACAAGCCTCTCCCCACACCCAAGCCTCCGACGAAATGGGAGCTATTCGCACGGAAGAAGGGTATCGGCAAATACAGCAGCAAGCCTGGTGCTGCGTTGGCCGATAAGGAGCGCCGCAAGAAGCTTGTCTACGACGAGGAGTCCGGCGAGTGGGTGCCAAGATGGGGCTATAAGGGCAAGAATAAGAATGATGATGAGTGGTTGGTTGAGGTGAATGAGAAGGACTGGAAGAAGGAGGAGGAGGCTGCAGCCCAGGGAAGCTCGATTCGTGGCATGTCGCGTGCTGATCGGAAAGACAGAATACGAAGGAATGAGCGGAAGATGCGGGCGAATGAGCGCAATTCAAGGAAGACCGGCGGTGGTCGGTAGAGGGTTAGCTTGTGTCGTCATGAATTTCGTTCGACTTTCTGCTTCTATTTGTGAAGTTTGATAACTGGTGTACTGGATTCATCTAGGCGTCTGGAGTGGTATTATTGGTCATTATATCAGGTTGTCCTGCTATCAGGGCTAAAAAGCAAGTTCACCCTTTCCGTACAGCTTACGTCCTATCTACTTCGCAATCGTATGTTACAGGTAGATAATAGTGGAAATGCTCGCGTCATCCTACGACCTACAAATTAGCGTATTTCAAGTCAATTAGGGAACCCAATGGACTGCCGACGGACGAATGAATTTTAGGGTTGCTATTTGTAGAAGGGTGAATACAGGCAAATGATAAACCAGCTGCAAGGGCTCCAGGACACATGCGATTAGAGGAATATGCGATGAACAGATATCGCCAGGGCTATAATGTAGGTAAAAATCGACAGCTGAAACGGCAAGTAAAGAAAAGTACATAGAAGTGAAGCAGTCTCTACAGAAACAAAGCAAGAAAAACGCCTCGCCAACAAAACCCGACTCCAAAGGCGCCAAGCATGCAATGCAAAAATGGACGAAATATTGAAGCAATGCCAATGGGAAACAAAAAGCCAAATATCTTGAGTGGAAATGGACAGGCAGGAAAATAGGCAAAGAGAGAGAGAAAAACAGATGACAATAATATCGCACGAGACAGTAATGTACAATCTCGACCGTGATCCAGAATCCACGGTGCCCGCCGAAGATTTCGTACGCAGCGCGGCCCAGGCGCTGGAGGAAGGAAAAGGAGAAGATAGGCCAGCCTATGAAGTTCCGTGAGTTTCCCTACCAAGGAGACCCGACTGGTGTTGTCGTCAACTTAGATGCAAAAGCTTTAGATTTGAATTGGGGATAGAGGCGGCCCAAGCTCAGGAAGCTGGGATACACTTCGGATATGAGAGGTTTCGATATTTCGAGGTTTCTTCTTGGTATCCTTGGGTGTATCAGGCCGAGAAGGGGCTTCGTAAACACTTCCCTGGCTACTGCCAGACGACACAGCCCTTTCATCAATATTTGGAGCAATAAATTCTTTCTCCTGCGCCGCTTTCTCTTTCTCATCCATCTCCTTTTCCTTTAGGAGATATTCCTTCTCCGTCCAACACCCTTGCCAGCAATTCTTCCAATCGCATACCAAAAATTGGAAACAGAAAGCGTCAATCTTCATGCAGGGTTGGAAGCAAATGCAGAGATTACGGTAGTCCATTTTATTCTGGTCGACGTAGGAGTGGAGAAGGTTGAGGTGGCAGGTGATGGCGAAAAGAAGGTAGTAATGGTAGGGAGGCAATTTGGAAAGCTCATCCTTGAGCATTTGCGGAGCGGTAGTAGCACCCTCGCATTTTTCAGCGATCATAGCTTGAGTGTCCTTGGGAAACAGTTCGTCGGGCAGCTCACGCAGCCAGGCCTTGAACATGGAGCCAATAGTGTTGATGTCATACAAGTCTGGCACGTCAAAAAGGTTTATATCCAGTTCTAGAAGGTGTAATGAGCAATCGGCCGGAATAGGCTAGTGAAACTGTACTTACCAGTATCGAAGCGTCTCTGCCAGTGCTTCACTTCTTTTCCACTACCTGGTACGCGGTAGAGACCTTCTTCCTCGCAGCCTTTAAAATTGAGATAACTAGTTCCATGTTAGTACACAATGCTCGATAATTTCCAGAATGTTGCAGTACTTACTCAACACAACGATATGGCAAGGCGGGCATCCAAAACTCGGTCTTGTCCCTACAATCTTCGAGACGTTTGGCAATGCGCGTCCGCCGCGCTTGTTCAATCAAGGGTAGGTTGATTACGGAACACACGTAATGATCATCTGCCACTAATTCACGCTCATTCGTGCTGCCACTCCTGGTTATCTTGCCAAAGAAGCCTTTTCCAGCCTTGCCTAGTCGATCGGCCGCCCCGCTAGAGGATTGCTTGAGGTTGTTGAAGAGGGCAGCCGACGCTCCTGAAACCTGGCTTAATGAAGCCGTTGGCACTATCGACCCCTTCCGACCCATTGAACTCCCACCGAACTCCGCGGGGCGTTCGGTTGCGTATCCCCGGGCCGCGCCATTCCCAGTGCTTCTTGGGCCACGTTCCTGACGCGATGACAACGATTTGACTGACTCCTGCATATCGGGTTTGGTATTCTCTTCGAGTTTTCGGAGGCTAGTGGATGGGCGCCGAGCTTGGGCTCGGTTAATGGATGAATCATCCACCCTGATCGAACGAGAGCGGGATAGTAGGTTGGCAAAGCGGGGCTTTGTCTTTCTGAGAGAGCTATATCCTTCGGTTTCCGTGCCTACTTTCTTCAATTCTGGCGGTTGTGTCTGGGACTGCTTGTCATCGGAAAAGTTGCTCTCTAAGAGTGAAAATTAGCACGTGCAAAACTAATTTAATAGGGTCGAGTTGATACACACCAGATTCCTGTTGAGCAGCACGCTCGATAGCCCCTGGGAGATCCGGAGTCGATTCATAAAGTTTTGACGATATTTGCGCTCTGCGATCCCTTGAACTGCCACGGCTTTTAGGCTTTTCCGCCGAGTTCCCAGAGCTATCTGACCTTTGTGCCTTGTGCGAGTATTTTGGTGCTTTGAGGCTAGCGAAGAAGGATCGGGAGGGGTCGCGTGTGTGCTTGGGGGACTCTCTAGGCGAAGGCGGATATGGCGGAATCGCTGTGAACCCTGGAGTGGGTGGTTCTGGGGCGAGGCTAGGGGAAGCGGGAAAGGTAGGACTGTTGGAAATTGAGTTGGAGTCTTGCGTGACAGGGCGGATAGTGGCTCCTTTGAAGAAGGGTGAACTGGAAGAGGACTTTGGAGAATGCGGCGTGAGGGGGCTGAGACCATCACTGCTCTGGGCGCCAGGTGTAAGAGGTGAGTTTTTCGCGGCCGCCTGCAGAGTGGACGAGCTCAGATCCAGGTTTGGAACCATGGAATGTCTTGAAGGCATTTTGAATATTGAAGGCAAAGGACGGGGTTAACGGGGAGCGATTGACGGTTTCGATTGGTAAGAGTCGGGAATATGAATAGAAAATTCAGGCTTCAAAGGAAAGGACGAGCACAATCGGCCTAATTAAAAGCTGGGAGTTAGCAAGTATTCTCCCGACAGATCGGTAACCACAGGTAAATTGCAGGTTTAAAGCTATTCTGCAAAAGTAGGAACTGACCATGGACGTCGTGATTTCCACGTACTAGTATCACCTCAAAAAGAAAACCGGTTGGCTCGAGCGGTTTCGCTGTCTCGTTGGTTTTGCGATCCCAACGCACTGCCCAGGCCTGGATGTTTCTAAGACAGCGATTGGACTAGTACCAGCCTTGTCAATCTTGTCTATCAAGGTGTACGCTGAAGGGCTGACTGAAGGTGGGCGTTATGTTCGGCAAGTCTTTGTTCCTTTAACTATTTGCGGAGGTGTTAGCGGACAAATGATTCTGGCCAAGTTCAAGCGATAGATGGAAGCGAAGCTGAGTTGCTCCCAGGATTCTAGGTATAACAACCTAAAATCAGGAGACAAAGATTCTCAGAGGTCCCTTGGTAGGCTCGAGGAGACTACTTGAATGGGGATTGGGACCCAGACTCTTGAAGAACTCGTTTCAGAGAACAATAAAGTGACTGAAACCGTGCCGCCAGGGGAGTGGATAGGAGGGATCACAACATACCAATCCGCGCCCCTCATATATCCCAAAAGCCTTGAACTTCAGAAGTTGGTTCCTTTCAAAGTTCCACCGCTTTGAACTTCCTCCCCAATGAAGAAAAAGGCAGTTCTCTGGTTGATGCGTAGTCAAATCCCTTTTATAGAGCAGTGTCGGCGCAGCGAACGGATTTCTCGACTGGTTTGGGGACCTTTTGCGGGCGGTCGGATAAGGAGGGATTGTGGCAACCTAAGGAGGAGACTGGCGAAAGTAAGAAAAACAGCTGCTAGCGAGGGAATCTGGATTGCCCAACGAAGTTGAAAGACTGAAAACCTCGCAGACTGAAAGGAAGAGGGCAAGAACAGTTGACAACAAGAGAAACGAAGCCCACACGGTTTAAGGCAGAGATGTCGTAGCGACGAACATTCCTTGATAGCGCGATGCAAGCGCGGCTGTGTGTCAGACTAAAGGCTCCGTTTTTAAGGGGGAACCACCAGTGGGGATGGCGGAGAACGCGACAACTGGGTGGCTTTTTGATGAATTGAGAGTTTGGAGGCGAAGAATCCCTTGCTTTAATGCTTGAAAGATAAAGGATCGTCGTGATCGGTGAAGCGTACACTATAATTCAATCAGACATCCATGTCATCGTATGTGCTCAGCTCAGGCAGTGCGGCTTAGTTATCGGCTTTGAATGCTCAAGACTATTACTACAGAGTACTTTGGCTTAGTTAACTAGACGACTAGAAGGTACACCACGGGCCACAACGGGAGAGACCAGAGTATCCCCGGGCCGTCCGTCGACGCTCCTACCTAGGTGACGTTCACCGGCTGCTGATCGAAACCCTTGAAGGATTTCAGTGTTGCAGCGACAATCAAGTTGGCCATACTGGGCGCCTCGTAAGCTATCCATCCATCCCTCTGCCGTCTCGCTCAGCTCAACATCACTTTGCTTTTATTCCGTATGTACACAAATCTCTCATATCTCCACATATGACGGTTCAGGTGAGATTTGGTTCGGACCTGATGACCGCTCCTTCAGTCATTTGTTCTTGCGTTATGCAAACCTGGTTTGCAAAGCATCATTGGAGGAGAGGAAGATGGGCGACGCAGCACTTGGGGCGGGATGATATCTTTAGTGCCAGCTAAGACCTGGCGATGGAGACCACGGATTGGTTGGCCGGAAGTATCGTCGAGGGGAACTCCAAGGCCTCCAGCAAATCAGCGGCTCCTAAGAAAGACGAGTACCTGACAAGGAGGTCAAAGCAACTGTCAACATCACTGAGCGTCAACAACAGCGTAATCCACTAGGGCTGAGGTTCACCAAGTAGTTATACGCTTATACTTGATGTCCGAGACTGGCAGTTGGCACTTGAAAATCGATACTGAGGCCGACTACTCTTCATACTACTCAAGTGCCTTTTTGCGGTCCTGACATTGGACAATCATATGACCGACCTCATTTCGACTGGCAACCATGGTTCAAGCGCTTTTTGATGTAGCCAGTGGGGTTAACATTAACAATGAGAGGAAAAACAAGGCTCTACCCAAAATGGCTTTGAGCCAGATACTAAAATAAAAGTAACATTATTTGACAGGCATAACTCTTTGATAAGAATACCTACTCTGTATCCGAAGACTTAATTGGAAGTAATTTCATAGTTGACCACCATACAATTCCTTCAGCGCTAACAAACGGCCTCTGATTGCTTGTCGAGTTCAGACTTTACGATGTCTATATAGTGCTCGAGGTTGCTGACCATGGAATCTGAGAATTGAGTACTGGCCACTTTCCGTGTAGGTACCTCATCCGATCTATATTTGAGACATGGATAGGCAGCGTCTTTGTACAGGCTTGTGCAACGTCTGACTTTGCAAAGTGGATTGATAACACGTGGAAAACTTGGTTCCTGGCAGCCTTTGCCCCTGAACTAGGTATGCAAAGCCCATTCTTGAGTCTTAAGCACCCTGTTCGTCATTCCTGCTGATAAGTATTCCAAGTCAGCAAACGAGCCCTGGTCGAAATGGATCTTGCATTGATGATTGACCAGAAGGTTTTCTGGCTATCCATCTTTTTCGTTTGTTGCAGACTGCTCATTATTCCCTTCACGTCAATATACGGTCCATTATGTAAAGACTCTCACACCATTGGAGCTCTCTCTCCTGCTTTCAGCATAGCATAAGAGTTATGCACATGCCACACCGCTGGTCTGTGAAGTTGAAAGTTCCCGAATCCTCAAAGTCAACGAATTTTAAGGTCGTAAGCGCCAGTCTGAAACATGCCCCGCTTTTCTTAATTTACTTATCCGCTTGCTTTCGGAATCGAATTGGACTAAGTCACGTGGGGGCTCGACAGTGGACACACAAATCCTCCGTTCCGACATCCCAGCAAAATTCTTCGACACGTGCCAAGTCCAAGGCTCTCGTCCACCACGACTGGCACATCAGACTGTGGCGTTTTCTCTAGTCCTACTTAGGACCAGGTGTCATGCTAACCTGAAAGACTCGACCAGGCGCTTGTTTTACCTTGGTCGAACCAAAACCCTTGCATAAATCTCTCTGATCATACCCTACATACTGGACTCTCGATCTCGCTACCACTAACCCCCTCCATAAGATTCAGGCTCATAATGTCCCTAGTCTCTGGTCCTGGCAAGGCTTCTGCGACCTCCTCCAGACAGAAGCTATATCCCGAGAAACATATTGACTACATCAAGAAACTGGATAGCGTGCGTCGTCCTTAATCCTACCGTGCAACTTCTCTTTGCGAGGAGACGGTTGACAGGTGATGGTAGCGAAAAGATGAGCTGGAATACTGGCTCACAGAGCACCTGCGATTAAATGGAGTTTATTGGGGCTTGACGGCTTTGCATCTTCTCGGGTGCCCTGATGGCTTGCCTCGTGAAAATGCCATCGACTTTGTCATCTCATGTCAACGAGAAAATGGTGGCTTTGGCGCTGCGCCAGGTCATGATGCACACCTACTCTATACAGTTTCAGCTGTACAAATTCTAGTGACCTTGGATGCCGTTGACGAACTTGAGACTCGCGGATTAGGTGGAAAAGGAAAAGTTGGTTCCTGTACGATATACTGCACTGCCCTTCCATCTTGATTGGCCCGCGTTCAGAACGCCTGGCTAAGTTTTTCATAGTCATCGCAGGGCTACAGGACCAAGAAACTGGGTCTTTCATGGGCGACGAATGGGGAGAGCTGGACACGAGGTTTCTTTATGGAGCTTTCAATGCCCTATCCCTTCTAGGCCTTCTAGACTTGGTGGATGTCGACAAGGCCGTTTCCTACATTCAGAAATGCGAGAATCTGGATGGTGGGTTTGGGGTCAGCCCCGGCGCTGAAACCCATGCCGGTCAAGTCTTTACATGTGTCGGGGCCCTGGCTATCGCTGGGCGCCTGGACTTGATAGACAAGGATCGACTAGGTGGCTGGCTCAGTGAGAGACAGGTCGATAATGGAGGTCTGAATGGACGGCCAGAGAAACTGGAGGATGCATGCTATAGCTGGTGGGTTGGAGCGAGCTTGGCTATGCTTGACCGGCTTCACTGGATCGACGGCGCTCAGCTCGCTGCCTCCATCCTGCGCTGCCAGGTTAGTACAAGTCCCTCACCGCCCAAACACGTTGACTGATTGATTAGGACCCTGAGGCTGGTGGTTTCGCCGATCGGCCTGATCATGCAGTAGACGTCTTCCACACCCATTTCGCTCTTGCCGGGTTGAGTCTCTTGAAGTTCGAAGGCATCGCTGAAGTAGACCCTGTCTAGTACGTGCGCCCGAAAGTCTTCATCCGCAAAATGCTCACTGACCTTGATGTCTAGCTGTATGCCGAAATCAATCACAAGCAAGGTTTTTTCTGCGTAATCAGAAGCCCCCGACTTGGTCCTTGAGCGGATGCATATATTGGCCTTGTCGTGCGCGTAGACTTCACCTCCTGCAATCTAATAACCCATATCTCTTTTCAGTGTCTTATGGGATACAATGCGGGAGAAGAAAAGACTACAGGCACTGTGACTTATTTCCGCTTCACCCCTCTACAATAGCTTGTTAAACAGCTGTTAAGAAACAGTGGCACAGATACCGAGTAACCGAGTCTTGGGATGTTTACATTAGTGAATACAATTCATCTGTTTTATACAGTTCTTGCCTATGGGCGTGTGCAGGATAGTCCTCGTTGGCCTCAGGCCCTTCAAGGTCATCCGAGGTCCCTCCCCTATCAAGGTAGGTACGGCCTGCCTAGGCGAACGGTTGCGCCTTCTCAAAGCGTTACGCTTGCAGCTCACCAGCATGTTGTGGTTCCTCACTTACAACCATCCCTGGGCACTCCCAAGGAATGGCTGCACCATCAGGCAGGTCCTCGGCCAGTCCATGACGGCCTTCCTCACTTTCATCACTCGCCAGGTTCCTTCACTCTCGGGAAAGTCACTGCTTGTATCCCCAGGATTAGTCTTTCTATTTTGGTTTCTTGTCTTGTGTCTTGTTACCTTCTTATGAAAGCTACGACCTGCACCTTGTTGCTTCCTCAGCTCCTGCTCATTCCCTCCTAAATCCCCCCCAAAACCGAGCCGTCTGAGGGATCTTGCCTACGATGGATGCCACCGCATTGCTGTGCAACATATGTCCCAAGCGTCCAAAGTTTAGCGATGTATCACACCTGTTAACCCATGTGGCATCAAAAGCCCATCTGTCTCACTACTTCAAGCTGCAAGTACGCAGCCATCAAGAGCCACAAGCCGAGACATTGCTCGACGACTATAACCAGTGGTACAAAGCCAACAACCTTGCAAAGCTCTTGTCCGATCGTATGTCCTCCAAGGACTCACGCAGAAGAAAGTCACAAGGCAAGTATGCAGTTCCAGAACAGGTAGAACATACAGAGACAGGCGATGGGTACAAGACCACGCCCCTGCCAGCCTGCAACTCACAAAGCAGTCTACCCGACTACATTGACCCACGCCTCTCTGATCCTTTCGTCAATTCGAGTACCGACACAGGTAATCAAGTCACTACTCCTCCAGTGCCCGCCTTTGTTTATATGATGGATGCTGACTTGGGGTTCGTGGTTAGGGTACACGCGAGCACCCGTGGGATCACCGCAGGATCACTTGGCCGAGAACGTACCCCATCAATGGAAGCGAGACAATGAAGATGATTCGGGCGATGAACAAGCAACGCTACTGCATGCAACATCATGTTGGTCCACTGCTTTTAGACACAGGGAAGGCCATGAAACCCAACCTTTGACCGGGCCTTTCATCTATGATCCCTTCGTCGATGACCATGATAGCTATGGATATTCGCATGCTAATGAAATGGATAAAGAGAGAGCAGACGAGATTGCAAGATTGAAGGGTGTGCTGTGGCCGGGCATGGACATTTTCGACTCCGCCACTGAACAAATGAAGCGCAAGCGCAACCAAAAGAAGGACGAGAGCATATTGAAGATGATGGAAAGAACGTCGATGGGAGTCGAACCAACCGAGCTAGTATTCTCTCCAACTGGAATCTTGCGGAAGCAGCGTGTGATCTCCGGGAATGTTGAAGACAGTAGTCCTCTGAAAGGCGAGACGCCGATTCCGAAAAAGCGAGTTGCTCGTCCCAAACGGGTATTTGCTCAAATGGACCCGAACGCTCAACGTGGACCAGATGGCAAAAGGGCGAGGAAGAACACCAAGCAGGATCGGGACACATTTGGAGGCGACCTAAACCAGCACGATATATATACGCCTCGTCATGTCACTGTTCAGGCAACCAGTCGTCTGGGTGGGCAGGCCTCAATTGGTGACGACATGGACGAGTTTGCATTGGCTCTTCACGGCCATGACTTGAAGCAGAACAACAAATTTTCTATATTCCGCGATGTGCCAATTTCGGGGGAGCAGAAATCGGAAGACCAGCACAGGTTCCTTCACAGGGAGCCAGCAGCCGCCCAACCACTCTTTCTACGACGAAACATTGCGACTCATGACGATCCTGATTCACCACGCCCCGCTGGTCCTTCTTCAAACATGCTCGAAAGATCTTGCCGCGGCACCACGGACAAGGAAAATATCGAACCTCTATTGAACGTTTACGGTCGGCTCGATCCTCTGGTAGGTTGGCATTCACCAGCGATGAAGAGGGCTGACAGAGGCCTCACGCCCCAATATCTCTTCGGAGATGGCACGCAGTACGTCGGGTATAGTCCTTTCGAATGCCATGAGAGCCCAACTGGCTATGCTTTCAATCCGTTAGCCGGCTCTCTCACAAAGATGGCGGCGGAAGAGAATCCGATATATGCCGCTGAGCACAATCACGTCTTAAAAGCCCCTCGTACCACACGAGTCAGCTCGCCGGACGCTACAATCTCTGAAGTGGACGATGATGACTTCGATCGTCTGTATGTGGATGGAGGCCCCTGACAGTCTTTTTCATTTATCAGAAGAGTCTGCGGTGGGTGGGACCCTGGACTTATCGTTCTACTGCATTTTCATCAGCAAAGCATGGCATTTCGGAGCAAAGCATTGATTTTGGACCGTGGTTGAGCGTTTCGAAACACTATCATTCGTGTTATGGCACTATGAGCCGTTATATAAGTCGCGATCACTGTTATACTGTATGGAAACTGATCAGGCGGGTGCAACTTGGCTGTCTGGCAGTTGCGGAGTGTTGTATAATTTGTTACCTGTTTCCAGTATAGTATACAACAAGCAAAATGCATAACATTAGTTACGCGTCTCTCGTGTTCCAACTGGATTATTAGCCCTGGCAAAGAAGTTAAGATGAGGGTCCAGACCAATTTGACCTCACACCAGATAACTTTCCCGATTAGGTAATCTCATTTTGACACGCCTGACGCGTGATGGCGCGTCAAGCTCCGAGATCCGACCCCGAGCTCCATTATCGAAGACTGACGTCGTTACATTTGCGTTAGCTCGAACGTCTAACATTGTCTTGGGGTGCGAAAATCTCTCGTGGTTTCTTGAGCGCATCGACTGGCAGGGAATCGACTGAATTGCCACCGAACTGTTGGACAGTCGGCCGGCATCCTCTGCATGGTCCGAATTCCTTCCAAGTCAAAGTTTTCAGCAGATCTAGGGAGACCGAATATGCCCGTACCCTCTTCCCAGTCGTCGGCGTCGTCCTCTCCGAACCTAAAGCGGAAGCAGCCCACGATCTCCAGCTTCTTCACTAAAAGACCTTCGCAGTCGACCCCTACGGAAACCGTGAGTTCGCCCGGTGCCCCGGCCGACGAAGTCAAGCAAACTGAGGTTACGGATAAGACGAAAGAGGGGGACAAAGAAGAGTATGAGGATATAGTCGTACCGGCCGCAAAGCGCGTGAGAACAAATGGGTCTCGGCCGGAGACCCGACCACAGGCACCGAAGCCGAAGCCGAAGCCGGTACCTCGTGCTGAGCAGCCCGAACAGCCTTCAGGGAGTCAACGGAGCGAGCTTGCGAAATTTGCTAGTTCTCCTGCTATGAATGTCGACGAGGCAGTCGCGGTCGAACAGGATGACGAGGAAGCGAAATCAAGACTGAAAGAGCGGGAGAAGCTCCATCAGAAGTTCGTTCGGAGGCTTGGCGGTGCTGATTGCTTAGTGGGTATAAACCGCAAGAGTATTGGTGATGTGGCTCTTTTAGAGGAGAGTGCAGAAGGTGATGAAGAGGAAGAGACACCACAGCCACCTCCAAAGGGCAAGGCTGGGAAGAAGGGAGGAAGTAAGCTTACACCGATGGAGAAGCAGATTATCGAGATCAAGCGAAAACATATGGACACGATTCTACTGGTCGAAGTCGGTTATAAGTTTCGATTCTTCGGCGAGGACGCGAGGGTTGCTGCGAAGGAGCTGAGTATCGTGTGTATTCCGGGGAAGTTTCGGTACGATGAGCGTAAGTCTACTTCTGCTCGCCTTGCTGCTGGGCCAGGCTAAGGTACTATACATATAGACTCGTCAGAAGCCCACCTCGATCGCTTCGCCTCGGCCAGTATACCTGTACAGCGTTTGCATGTTCATGTAAAACGACTTGTTACCGCTGGTCACAAGGTTGGTGTCGTCAGACAGCTAGAGACTGCTGCCCTAAAAGCAGCCGGAGATAACCGAAATGCGCCATTCGTCCGCAAATTGACGAATGTCTACACTAAAAGTACCTATATCGATGATATGGAAGGCCTCGAGGGATCTACAGCTGGGACATCTGGCGCCTCCGCCACAGGTTACATCCTCTGCATAACTGAAACGAATGCTCGAGGCTGGGGCAATGATGAGAGGGTACATGTGGGCATTGTTGCGGTACAGCCGACGACAGGAGATATCGTATACGACGAATTCGACGATGGGTTTATGCGGAGCGAGATTGAAACGAGATTACTTCACATCGCACCGTGCGAGTTGCTTATCGTAGGCGAACTATCGAAAGCAACAGATAAGCTTGTGAAGCATATCTCAGGGAGCAAGACAAATGTCTTCGGTGATGAAGTTAGGGTTGAAAGAGCACCAAAGCCGAAAACCGCGGCCGCTGAATCACACAGTCATGTATCCGGCTTCTATGCAGGAAAGATGATGTCTGCAGATGCTGCAGATGATGAGGTTGCGAGTAACTTACTCCAGAAAGTGCTTCAGTTGCCGGACCAAGTCACGATTTGCCTATCTGCAATGATCAAGCACATGACAGAGTATGGTCTCGAGCATGTTCTGCAGCTAACGAAGTACTTTCAGCATTTCTCTTCACGCTCGCATATGCTTCTCAATGGAAACACTCTTACGAGTCTAGAGATCTACCAGAACCAGACAGATCATTCCGCTAAGGGCAGTTTATTCTGGACGTTGGACCGGACGCAAACTCGATTTGGGCAGAGAATGCTTCGGAAGTGGGTTGGACGGCCATTGCTGGATAAGCGCCAACTCGAGGAGCGGGTCAATGCTGTAGAAGAGCTTAAGGATCCGCAAAATACTCTATTAATTGAGCGCATTAAAGCCTTGCTCGGACGGATCAAGCATGATCTGGAAAAAGGCCTGATCCGGATATACTATGGAAAGGTGGGCATCGGCATCAAAATACTTTCAATCAACTTGTCTAACAGCAGCAGTGCTCCCGACCCGAACTTCTCACCATTTTGCAGACAATGCAGATGATTGCGCAGGAATTTGCCGATATCAAAACGCCTGCAGATACAGGCTTCTCTTCACCTGCGATCAGTCAAGCTATTGTATCTCTACCTACGATTCTAAACGATGTGGTATCATTCTTGAACAAGATTAATATGCATGCCGCTCGGAATGACGACAAATACGCATTTTTCCGAGAAGAGGAGGAGACCGAGGAGATCAGCGAGCACAAGCTTGGAATTGGCGCTATTGAGCACGAGCTCGAGGAACATCGCCCCGTGGCTGCGGGGGCTTTGGGAAAGAAGACAGTTGCATACGCCTCAGTTGCAGGTATTGAGTATCTGATCGAGGTTGAGAACAGCTCACCAGCCATCAAGAAAGTGCCCGCGTCCTGGATGAAAATCAGCGGCACGAAGAAGGTGTCGAGATTCCACACACCGGAAGTTGTTAAGATGATTCGACAACGAGACCAGCACAGGGAAGCGCTTGCTGCCGCGTGTGACAAGGCATTCTTAGCCCTGCAAGCCGAGATAGCAGCCAACTATCAGACACTTCGAGACTGTGTGCAGTCATTAGCGACATTAGATTGTTTGGTCTCTTTAGCCACTATAGCCAGTCAGCCGGGATACGTCAAGCCTGAATATGCAGAAGAGACGTGCATACATGTCCAGCAAGGACGCCATCCGATGGTGGAGCAGCTTTTGCTAGACAGCTATGTGCCTAACGATATCGATCTAGAGAGCGACAAGACCCGTGCTCTACTTGTCACAGGCCCTAATATGGGAGGAAAGTCCAGCTACGTGCGCCAGGTTGCGCTGATTGCTATCATGGGTCAGATTGGCTCTTATGTTCCGGCGGAATCAGCGAAACTCGGAATGCTTGACGCCGTCTTCACCCGGATGGGCGCATTCGACAATATGCTCGCAGGCGAGTCTACGTTCATGGTGGAATTGTCTGAGACAGCAGACATCTTGAAACAAGCGACGCCGCGCTCGTTAGTGATTCTCGATGAACTAGGCCGGGGTACGTCAACCCACGATGGAGTGGCTATTGCACAGGCCGTCCTCGACTACATGGTGCGGCACATTCGCAGTCTTACCCTCTTCATCACGCACTACCAGCATCTTGCATCCATGGTGCATGCATTCACCGACAACGAGCTCCGTAATGTGCACATGCGGTTCAGCGAGTCGAGTCCGGGTACAGACGAGGATATCACCTTCCTATACGAAATTGGGGAAGGTGTTGCGCATCGTAGCTACGGATTAAATGTTGCGCGATTGGCGAACCTACCGGCGTCATTGCTAGACATGGCTAAGCAGAAGAGTGCTGAGTTAGAGGAGAAGATCCGCCGCCGACGACTTGCAGGACTTGTTGCGGCGGTTGGAGCCGTGGTAGAGTCGGCTGATGAAGGAATGATCGAGCGGTTGATCAGTGGCATGGAGGAATTATAGATGTACGAAATATCCCATACTATGTATACTACACGATTTCGGGGATTAGCGATTTCCCAGCTACAGTGGAAAGTGAAGTAAGGAAACAACCTTAGCGACGTCGTGGTCAGGGACTATGTTCTCATTGGCTGAGAAGAGGAAGTATATCTTTCATGCCTGAGGCGCGTTGAAGAGCCCACTCATTCTGCCTAAGGCGCCGACTTCGGCCCCGCCAACAAGCCATTCAGTCATAATTTGAATCTCCTCTTCCTTGCTCCGCTGTATCCTTCCTCTCCTCTCTTCCAAGCAATTGACTCGCGCGCCTTCTCTTTCACTATCGGGACTCCATAGTTCTTGAACCACTCAATTGGCCTTCTCCGAAACACTCCGCGGCCTTACCTCTTGACCTTTCGTCGCCCTCAATTTCCTCAGTCTACCCCGCGCTCAACGCAGTCACCGGTCAAGATGGATCTCGTCAACCAGTGAGTCAATCACAGATACTCCCCGAGGTCACAAATTACATACTTATTCCTCTGCAGCCTCGAAGGGAGACTCCTCTTCGCAGTCCCCAAAAGCAAGTCCATGTCTCCCATCTATATAATCTCCGCGCTCCCCGCCTGAGTCATCCCCCTCCACCAGGAAACAACCACCACAACCACAAGTCAGACAGACTAACCAAATCCCTCCCTGGAGGGCAAATAGAAGGCCGCCTCCAACAAGCTACCCTCGACCTCCTCTCCGGCTGTGACATTCAATTCCGGCGCGAAAACCGCCTCGACATCGCCCTCGTCAAGAACCTGCCCATCGCGCTCATCTTCCTCCCCGCCGCGGACATCCCCACCTTCGTCGGCGAGGGCCGCGTCGATCTCGGTATTACCGGCCGCGACCAGGTCGCTGAGCATGATGCGCAGCTCGGCCTCCCCGAGGGCGAGATCTCGAACGTGCAGGAGATTCTGGATCTAGGATTCGGCGGGTGCAAATTGCAAGTGCAGGTTCCGGAGAAGGGAGATGTGCAGACTGTCGAGCAGTTGATTGGAAAGAATGTCGTCACGAGCTTCACGGCGCTGAGCGAACAGTTTTTCTCCCGGTTGGAGAAGAGTGCTGGCAAGGAAGAGAAGACGAAGATTAAGTATGTTGGTGGCAGCGTGGAGGCTGCTTGCGCGCTTGGTGTTGCGGATGGTATCGTTGATCTTGTTGGTGAGTCTTCCTCGAGCTTCCCCTATTGAAGATTCTAGAGGCTAATGATTATTTAGAATCCGGCGAGACAATGCGCGCCGCCGGCCTCAAGGCCATTGACACAGTCGTTGAGAGCACCGCCGTCCTCGTCAAGAACCGCACAACCACCAACCCCCTCGTCGACCTCATCACCTCCCGTGTCCGCGGTGTCATCAGTACGTACTCTTCCCGTCTACCATTTTAACAAAGACAATAGCTAACTTAAAACTACAGCCGCCAAGAAGTTCGTCCTCTGCCAATACAACATCCCCCGCGCCAGCCTCCACACAGCTTCAAGCATCACCCCGGGCAAGCGCGCGCCCACCGTCACAGCCCTCGAAGAGGACGGGTGGGTCGCCGTCAGCTCGATGGTCGAGAAGAAGAAGATCGCAACGGTGATGGATGAGCTGATCAAGGTTGGCGCGACGGATATCCTGGTGCTGGGCATTGCGAACTCAAGGACGGATTAGAGTAGATAGAGATGTCTTTCTGTTTTGGGATTGCCTTCTGACTTGACTTGACTTGTGTGATCTGATTGTGATATACTCGGGCTAGTTTGTTTTGGTTTCATCTTGGTTGGGTTTTATATTATATATTATAGATGGGTTGATTTCTTTCTTAAAATATCTATCCGTATTTAGATTTTGATTATGTGTCTGGGTCTTCTATACAATGCTACTTAGTTACTTAGTTACCCTATGTAAAGTGAGTCTGCCTGGCGAGTTGCATTCAAACCACCTGAGGATCTCGTTGAATTTGGGCATGCCAAGAATCGGACGAGCATAATTCACTCTGAACATAGTGGATTTATTTATATAGACCGAGAATATGTGATCTAGTCACTGGTAGCAGGGGGCAGAGGACTTGAGGTTGAATTATTTCCTACAAGTCTAGCTAGCTAAGGTGATCTGGGGCTCCAAGCAGGGCAAAACGGCAGTGTTTGATACTGACGAGTTGAAGCTGCTAAGATTCTCCTTCCTCCTACCGTAGGTAGAGTTTCTGGTCTCGGTATATACTATATTATACTCAGAAAGTAGCTGAGATCTGGAAGATTTGCCGTTCTCGGTTCTAAGTCCTGTATCTACAGTTCGTTGAATACACGATCGGTAGAGTTCGACATCATGGCTTTGCGGTATATCTTCTCGACGTTCTATAAAGGAGTATCCACATATGGGTAAACAATCGAATAAACAAAGTCCCGGACATGGATGGAATCGTCTTATTCCTCGGCTTCAGTACCCTCCTCAGCATCAGACCTTTCAGCGACAGACTGTGCAGTCTTGTTTTCCAGCGACATTAAGCACTTCATACAAAAGTACTCGCCTGGTTCATATTCGTACCGCCATCCCCCATGCACGATCAACTTATGTTCTATCCATAATCTGTGGTCACTGGTGCTCCAATGAGATGGTTGTCCGGGACACCATCCTCTCCAGCCAAATTGCTATTACTACCTTCGTCGCAAGTCTCGTAGCCCGCTTGGGAGTTGGTGTCATTGTCCCTTTTATGGCTGGGCTGTTGTAAGTCTTGTATTTGAGCAGGTGGTATGCTTTCGGTGTTATCCGAGCCATCGATAGAGCCGGTGTCGCTTGAGCTACCAGTTTGAGAAGCAGTTTCTTCGAAAATGATGTGTTCTTTAGAGCATCTAATGTGCTGGATATTGATTGGTGCTTGGCCGTGGCCGTAATGCACCCAACGCCGCATGGAACAGATACATAGACGGGAGCGAACTAAGTGCTTCAGCGCTTCCCACCACGGCTCCACCATTGTTATCTCGTCTGCGATGGTGCAGGCTTCTTGAGATGCGGCGCACATGAGGCAACAGACTTCGTCTAAGGGTTTGCCGTCGGCCTCGTCGTACCAGCTCTCCTCCAGCGATGGATTCCGCTCCAAATGAAATAAATCGTAGAGCGTATCAATGCGCCACCCTCTTAGAATTGGCGCCCTCTCGTCGATAAACTCTTGAACGGCCAATTTCTCAATATCTTGAAATATCAGTCGTGCTTGTATGCTCCAGGAAAGAAATGTGGCTGAGAATCGTAATGATGTCGACGTAGGTGTTTCTCCGTCAAATTCGTCTTGGATTCCTGCGCCTCTCTCAATCAGTGACTGTAAAACAAAGAAGCATCCCTGCATATATTCGGAGAAGGATTCAGAGACAGGAAGGGCAGAGATCAGATCATCATAGCCTTGTTCTGCAGGAACAAGGTCTAGGATTCTCTCGATGTTGAGGCAATCCTGCCTCCGACAAGCCCACCGCAGGGATCCCCAGAAGTCATAAGACTGTACGATCCCTGAGCCAGTTGCACGAAATTTGCTTATCAGCAACGAGTAACAGTCCTGCGTTATCTGAGGAGAAAGATTTCGACACTCTTCAAAGTCACCAAATAGCACCCATCCATCAGCGTCAGGACCATCGAATTCATTACAGTCATTGAAAAGATATAGCAAGTCAAGAGTCACATTTCCTGGTTTCATAGATGGATTCATTGTGATCAGTGAGACTGGCGTACTGCACATAGATTAGTCCCGCATGAATGACATGTCTGCAAAGGAAGTGCAACAAACTGTCTTCTCCAATTACTCATTCTGTATGCATGAGCTTTTTTATCTGCACCCCTCGAAATTAGAAGCTGCACTACCTCAAGTTGACCCCCACCGATTGCGAACTGAAAGCACTACCACATTAGTTCCTATGTAAACCTTGGAGATAAAGCCAGATAGTTGAGTCTCCACAAGCATGTGCGATGTGGGCTCTGGACACACATTAGGGCTCCACGAAGGGCTGATCTGTTGCACTTACAAACAATGGAGTCCACCCATTAGTGTCAGTGTCATATACTGACGCCTCGCCTCTGTCGAACAGTCTTTTAATAGCCTCGACATTCCCGTCCTTGCAGAAATCGAAGATCAGCGAGTCGTTTGGCACTGCATGAACGGGCATTATAGTGTACTGCCAAGTTTTGTGGTGATTAATGCTCATAGCATTCAATCCATAACGCAGGCCGAGTTTGAGAAGCCAAGGAGCAGGATGAAAGATGATCGAAGTCTCAGTGTCAGTTTCGCTCCTTGTTTCGCCATCTTCAAGTTCCTGACGTTCAGTAATACGGGTATGCAGATGTAGAGTGCCAAATGGTGTTTTACAGGATTTGGATCGAAATGACCGAGCTTTCCTTAGACTAAGCATCTCAGCTTGACTGTGTTGGATCGCCTCGGCACCAGCCAACATTAGTCCACGCCGCATAGCCAGGTTTGGGATTTCCTCCCCGAAGCGGCGCAACCCTTCGTCGGCTGCTTGAAGATGCTGATCAAAATCAGAAGGGCCTGGCCCTTCAGGGGCCAGTTTGGACTGACTCGAGAAATGGCTTTCTATCCGGGCAGTCATTTCCTCTATCAAAGCAAGCCATTAGCAAGTTAGATCCACAATTAGCCAACAAGGAAAGAGTAAATTGCCATTCATACGTGTACTCGGTTGCAGATTCTTGGTACAAATATATGATCCGTCTAGAACCAGAATTAGTTATGGAAGTTATGCAAATGAAACAGCTGACTTACATCTCTGATAATCTGCTTGGGCTAGATAATCTAATAAGGCTTTGGCACAGCATGCGGCCGACGCGGCAGCATAATCCTGCCAGACCTTGTTCTTGTGGCTATCTGCATAGTCACAGACGCCCTTTATAACAAGGCACGACAATGCTCCGCAAACCCCTGCACCTTCCATCTCAAACCCGATAACTGATGTCTCGCGCGCTAACTGATCCCGATGGCGTGCAGACTTCATGACCATATCCCCCGAGGCAATGGGGCCGAAATGCAAATCAGGTTGAGGGTCCTCCTTTGTGGTTAGGCGACCTCGTTGCACAAGCCCTCCGGCGCATCCCACGCTTAAACAATCTTTTGTGTCACTTCATCATTCGTGGCTATATGCGGACACGAGGGTGGAAACAATCGATCTTCCTCAACACCAGGGTACTGCCAGCGTAGGCTCTTTTCTTTGGAGGGATCGAAGATATTCAATGTGGGTTGCTTGGAATTGGCATCGCTTCATATGCGTCTGAAGACCAGCAAGAACTGATCGAACAATTCCGTCTGACCGGTCAAGGGTATCCTGAACACCCGTTCTTCTCACAAACTGTTCGGGGTATTGTCGCCCGGAGTCAAACTTCAGAATTTAACGGCTGATAATCACATCCCCTAGTACCAGCTCAGTATTCTCTGCCGGGAACGGTACTCCACCGCATATTCCAACCACGAGCGTCAACCTTATATTAGGGAAATTACTATTGAGGCTAGCCGTAGCACTGGCTGCGCTCCCCTTCCCCATCTCCGGCAGACACGCCAGCACGACTTGGGAGGTACCGATCCGACCGGTCTGGTAGTAGTTCGAGTCTCCATGGCTCTTCGGTATAGACGCATGACTATAACGTTCATCGAACAAAGCATCGACGGCGTCGAACTCTCGGGCCAAGGCGCAAATGATGGCTATCTCGAAGTCGCGTGGCTCAGGGGACATGTCGGTGTTGCCTTGATGCGTAATTTGGCAATTCTAGATGGGTCAGTAAGTCTTCAGGATGGAGAGAAGACAACGCATACCTATAAAGGATAACCGCATAATAGATCCTGTCTTGAGTGATGCTTCGCAAGAGGCGTTGACGAGGCGTCGAGGAAAGAGAGAGGGGAATCTCAGCCACGCACGAGAAGACTGTGAGATCATGTTCTCCAGGGGTCAGCCTTGCAACGATGCATCGTAATTTGCTTTTTCCAGACTCGGGTTTTCTCCGTGACTATCATTCGATAGACCTCATTCATTATCTAAATATGAAGCGCTGCGACGTTCCAAGAGAACTGGAAGAGTAGGATCTCCACGATCATGTAGCAGCTTCATCTTATGGTGAGATTACGGGGTTGTGCTCCAGTAAAGTGGAACGGCGGGGGGAAGCCACCTCGATGGGGGTAGTCCTTTCTATGGCCTTTGGCACAGTGACAAAACGTCCCTCGAAGGGAAACAGTATCATGTATCATTAGCCAGGCATCGGGTCAGCTGGGTACTGGTACATGTAATCTGGAGGGCCTTTATTCACGATGAATCCAAAACAAAAGCGAGTCAGTGCAGCCCTTCAGTAGTCATCTGAGTAAGGACATTGTGGTGCATAAGAATTCGTTGAATCATCTGTGTTAGTTATTGCCTGTGGCTTTAATTGTCTGTGGATGCAAAAATCCCAAATTACACACAAAGCGGAGATGACATAGGCTGTGAACTTAGAAAAAAGGTAAGCTAGCAGGACGTACCACATATAAAGACCATATGTATAGATAATTCTATCTAAGAATGCAAATATGTACAATATGCACAACGCGCTATTCGCAAGGGTATCAAAAACAAACCAACTCCCCCAGCAAAACCAACAGTAACACCAACCTGTACACAAAACCGGTCGAGAACATGTATTCTCACTTCGCAACCCCCTCACACTGTGGCCCGGGCTGTTCCCCCGGAATCCCAACCCCCTCTTTCCTGCCCCTGATAATCGCCCTCAAACAAGCTCCGACGCCCTCCAGATCACCTAACAATCCCACATGCCCTCTCTCACTCTTCACAAGGCCATCTCTTATAACCCGATACCCACTCGGCAGCATAGCAGCACTAGCCAGACAGACCCCATCACCCGCCGCAAACGCCAAATCATCATACGCGGCGGTCGTCTTGATGGTCTCTTTGCTTGCGACCCTTGCGCCGTAAACAGTAGGTACGGATTTCGAGTACAGCACTGCGAAGGGCGGGTATGTGTTTTTTTCCTGGTGGGAGGGGTTGTGCTGTGTTTCGTCTTTGAAGGCGCGAATTTCGGATAGGGTGCGGGCGAGGTACTCTTTTGCAGCGGCAGAAGGGATGGTGATTGGTTGCGTGTTTGGGGATGTGTTTGCTGAGCCCTTGGGATTGGAGGTTGGGCCGATTAGGCCTTCGCCTGTTGGAGCTAGATGCGAGGGTTTGAGGTGCTGGGCGGCGGAGGCGAGACCGTTGATGGCGCCGTTTCCGCTGTTGCCGCTATTACTGTTGCTGGTGCTGGGATTAGGGCTTGCGCTGGCGCTACCGCTTGCTGTGGCGTCTGTTATGAGGCTGTCAATGTCTGTATCGTCGGCGGAGGAGTTGGAGAGCATGGTGGAGAAGCGCTTGCGGATCGGACCTGAGCCTGTGCGGGAGATTGGTGCGACAGGCAAAGGTTGGTTGATAACAGGGGAGAGACGGTATTCGTCCCAGGTGTCGGGGTTGAAGTAGTCGAGGCGGTATTCCTCTTTGGTGCGTTTGTTGATGAAGCAGTGGCCTTGCTCTGGTAGGAGGGCGAAGCTCGTCCGGAAGGTGAAGTTGACTTGTGCTGTCAGGACGCGCGAGCTCAGAAGGACGTCATCGCCATTGCGGAGGGGGCCGAGGATGTTCACGCAGTGTTGTGGGACACCAGCGTAAAGGACCCCTGCGAATAGTTCGGGCCGTTGGTTTACTGCATGCCGGGCAATTAACCCGCCAAGACTATGGGCAATCACGTATGCGCCTCGCTTGTGAGGCGGGACATCGGGTGCATTGCATGGCAGACCCTCAAGATACTGAATCAGGCGGCGAGAGAGGAGATGTGGGCTTAGACGCCAATCGTAACCGTAGTTGTGAACTCGCAAATCGCCGCGGACAGTATTCTCGCATTTCTGCAGCCGCTTCAAAAGTCGTCGGCAAATATCGACGGGGCCGACATGCGAGAGAACGCCGTCGGCAATTATGGTTTCTTCCATGCGTTCTTCATCTTCACGTGTCAATCCGACCTCCAGATCCACCTTGCGGAGATTTAGTCCGACCTTCATCGGCACCCAAAGTTGCCGATGCGGAGGCTTGGCAGACCGCAGAACCGAGCCGCGATATCCGCCCATTACCACCACGTCCCCTGTCAGCTCGCTCATGGCCTCGTAAAGGAAAGGGTAGGTTGCAGCCACGCTTGAGCGCGGAGAGCGGTTTCGCTGCGTGGCCGATGGCGGGTCCTCCGGATGTGCACGGGTCTCCAGTGACGGATTCGTCATGCCCGCCGAACCAACGGTTTTATCAGCAGCGGTAGTCTCTGCTCTGCGGTGGGCCGCGTCCGAAAGGAACTGCTTGTAACCCCAATCGCTGCGCAGGTCCTGCAAATGCAGAGTGGGCACGCTCAGGAGGCGGCTGCTCGAGTCTTGCAGGGTATCCTTGATTGCCTTGAACCGGCTATTTGTCTGCGAATGAATATGCTCGTATTGGGGACGATGCTCGAGCGAGGAAGCTGTGGACGAAGCCCGCAAATACAGCGATTGATCCGAGGACGACCGCCGTAGCGCCGGGTTCGATCCGACGAAGGAATGCTTGCCGCGCGTATTCGCAGACGGAGCCTGCAACGGCTTCAATTCTCCGATAGGGTCCTCCGCCGCAGCAGCCAGAGTACCGTTCGAAACAGGCGAATCGGGATTTGAGTTCGAATGCCGAGGCGACCGGGGAGCCGACGGCGCGGGCTCTTGATCCAAATTAAGTCTTGAGGACCAGCTAGGCGAGCGATACCGCGACAAACTGCCGGTCCGCAAGTGCAGTGAGGGGAAAAACTTCTTCAATCCGCTCCGGCTGCTCGTATGGCTATCCCCAGACCAAGCACGAGGCCGTAACGGTAACGTACTTTTCAGCAAGGACCGGGTGAAGCTGGAACGCGCGCTCTCCTTCGCGGGGGCCGGTGCCGAGGCTTTCACGTCCTGATCCTTATCCTCCGCCAGCGACTCCGGTTCCTCCGTTATCTCCGGGACGTAGAGGCCCTCGTCTTCGAAGAAGCCGCCATTGCGCTCCATGACGCGAGTTTTCTCCTCGGCAGGTGTCGATTGAGCCTTCAGACGACTCTGGACATGGTTCATGCTAACGCCAATGACATCGTCAGCTTCAGCCGCAGCCGCAGCGACAGGAAGGGGAGTGACCGCATCCTCGCTATCAGAGGGGCTCAGCTCCCCGCCGGCATAGTAATGGTCAATGGCGTTGGTAGAGGAATCCGGGTGACGAGAGGGACACATGATTGGAATTGAGAAGACATCCCAAGCAATGACCGAGGGTAAGGATGAGGGTAGTAATAATAACCGTAAATAGTAATGGGTTAGTTAGAGGGAGGGGAAAGAATTTAGTAGGAGGCGACGAAGACCAGCGGAGATGGAACAGAAAAAGAAACGGTTCCACTGCACAGCCTTCTTCGGGACCCCCGGAAGCTGCTTTCAACCCAAGGGCCGCATGTTTGATGCTGTAGCTTTGCCAGTTAATATCCGTTGTTGTCAGCTAAAGTCTTGGAAGTTGGAGCTGCCATCTCTCCATCTTCGACCTGATCCTGCATGTCAGCTGGACCCTTTGTTGGGACGTATCGTCCGTCTTGTTGTTTTCTCCAAAACCCTTATTTTAGTTGCGTCTTGGGCGCGAATCTTTTGTCATGTGACAGAGCTTATCGATACCTAATCGTGATGTCACGACACAGCTGAATAATCACATGTACATCACTCCACTCAGTTATGCCGTGATTATGCACAATCACAACTTGCAAGGATGTTTACGAGCTGCCCAATCGGCTGGATACAATTGCCAGTACAGTGGCTGTTTGTCATTTGAACTCCGTAGTCCGTTAGGAATCTGTGGAAAGTCTACTAGTAGTATTCGAGTATGACTGACCTCAAGTGTTTAATAATAATACATAAATTATTTATTTACAGGCACTCTCCTCGGCTCAGCCAATCAGTATATTTTGACTCGTATTCGTTTTTCAGCACCCGTTCGTCTTAGACCTGTGGATGCACTTTACCAGCCTCGCGCACCTCGTTCATAAATCCATCCTCGTCACCGGCCGATGTCAGAATCCAGTAATCGCCAACCGCACTAGTCAATACACCCCCGAAGCCAGCCACGGGAGCCGCGGGAGCACTCCGACGCTCCTTGGGTTTAGCGCCAGCGTCGTGCGGTCCCCAGGCAAGGATGTTCTTCACCGCTAGGCGACTGTGGTCATCCGGCTTCGTGAAGCCAAATAATTGCGCCTGCAGAGAGCCGAGAATCGCGACGGCCGCGCGGATCATGATGCGATCGCCCTCAAACACCCAGCAGTCCCACACGCGGCTGATGCGCTCGAGATCGAGGCCGTTTGTGAGCAGCGATCGAAACATACCATCCCATATTTCCTCGTCCGACAGGCGCAGGGTGTCATACAGGTGAGTGGCTAGGCGCGGGAATTTGTAGCGAAGCGTAGCGGATGCTAGCGAATACGTTCGGCTGACAGCTCCTCGGTCCATGGTCATAAAGGCTACTGGAAGCGGGCGATTGAGTGCATTGGCCATTGCCAGAAAAGCTGACGAAGGTGTTGGAAACTGCAGCACAAGGAGTGCAGCGATCGTCTAGAAGTTGTTAGCTATCCCAGCCGTTTGTCCATCAAGGTGAAGAAGGGCTTACGTGGAGACCGGTTAGGTATCCCACATCGCTTCGATACATAGAGTACGCTTCTAACACATCAACCAGTGTATCACGTAGGGGTCCGCCTTCTTGGAAGAGATTCAAATCTGGAAAAGCTTTGGACACATCGGATTGGATGGTGTCAAACCATTCCATCATCTTCTTGTTACTCTCGCCTGAATCACCCTCAGACTTCGCGCGTGCATCCTTTGCCCGCTTCAGAGCCTTGTTGTATGTTTCATCAGAAAGAGCCAGCTCATTGCCGATGGCGCGCTCCCAAGTCGACCCTCGAATTCGAGACGGTATACCTCGCCACCAAAGCTCTCGAGTACGAGTCTCACCCACGGCCTGGGCCCAGTTGGGATAAACATAATCATCCCAGATTTGTTGGAGCGTGTCCCGGGTGCTGTCGCGCTCGCATTTGTCCGAAGCTGCCTTGGCGACTCTGCGTTTTTCGGCTTCCCGAGATTGCTCCATCATTCTCTTATACTCTTTGAGATGCCGCTTTTCCTCCTTTTGGTCCTTCGGAGGAAGCCAGCTTGGGCGAGTGCGCGTGAGGACCTTCTCCTTTTCTTTGCTGATGGGCAATGGGTCGATCATAATGTTAGACTTCTGCAATGGCGGGAGTTCAACGGCGCCTTTGGAGTCCCGTTTCGAATCGTCACTAGATCTCAACGAGGAGTTTGCGCTGTGAAGACTGTCTCCGCGTCTTCGTACGTTCTCATCGGCATGGAACTCCAAAGCTTGTGTGAGGTTCTTCGCCTCCTCAGACAAATCGGACATCATGCTGTTGTACGAGTATAAACGAGGGTTGCGAGGTGAAATCTGGCCACGTTCGGGACCAGCGGAGCTAGATCGGACCATCTTTCGATTTGCTCGAGAATTAGCAGGCGATCGACTGGCCGGAGATGCGGCAATGGATGCCTGAGAGACCGAATGCGAAAGAGGGAACGGTCGAGGACCAGGGCTTTGCCGGTTAGGGCTATGATCTCTGGATGGGGCGCGGTCCTCCACTGGCCGCGGGGAGATAGGGACATTCCATAAACTGGCATCTTCCGGAAGATCCTCGTCCGAATCGTGGTATTCTTCCTCCAATTCCTTCAGTGACTTGCGGCTACGCTGCCACGACGGTTTGCGATTAAGGGGCCGAGCGGTGACAGGTAATGGCGACAGACTCTGGTTTGAAGGCGACAAAGCGGACCCTGGAGAGGGCCGGAGGGGCGAGGCGGATCTATTACGACGAGATCTTGATGACGCCCGTGGGGTTTGCAGGTCTCGTGAGCTTGTCATAAGCTTCGGACCAGAACGTCCATGTGCAGAAGAATATGGGTTCTTAGGGGCAGCTGAGATCAGATCGCGAGTGGTCGTGACCGGTGTTTTCGCAAGCATTCTAGCGGTCGACGACCGTGCAATCCCCGGGGCTCGGCCATAAGGAATCGGCGGAGAGGTTTGAATATACGACACCGACTCGTCCTCTAGGCCAATTTCTTCAAAGTTCCCAACATCCGCAAAAGTATCTTCGGGGCTGGACATGTGGGTGGAAGACCGGAAGGAGGAGGACTTGGAGGACTTAGATCCGGAGAGATCGGGAGGGGAATTTGGTGAAGCGAACACGGCCGTCATACTGTCGGTCTCGCCTCGGGGACCGATCGGATCGTATAGGTTATATTATAATTATCGTAATTCAATATAGTTGACTCTTTGTTATTGAAAAAAAGCGATCGATCGCGTCGTGGGGGCGAGGAATGTGCAGACCGGCAGCGATTGAAACGAATGACAAGCGGGGACTCGAAGGATCCAACGGCACTGTAGGTATTAATATTTGGCAAGGAGGCCCAAGGCCATTAAGCACCAGTCATTAACCAGGACTAGTATCCAGGACGTAACGAAGAGCGGGAGGTATGCACCCAGTGTTGCAGAAGGGCGAACAGGGGGTGGGATAGTAAGATGGATCGGAAAGGGAGGAGCGAGTGGGAGGGAGAGGAAGGGAGGAAGCGAGAGACAGAGGCGAAGTAGAAAAGAAGGAGAGATCGACGAAAACGAAAGAGTCGATGTTGACGAAATGAGCGATAGTAGTGAAAAAGCAACGAGCGGAAGGAGGATTAAACCTGGACAGACGATTCCATCACCGCGAACAACGAAGTCGACGAGATTCCCAGTTCTCAGCCGAAAACGGTGCCTGAGGCTTGTTCACCCACTCCAATCGAAAGCCCAGAACTGCGAGTGCGTTGCTTTTGATTCGCTGCGAGCGGCGATCGGCATCAAACCGGTTTAGCTGTTGGCACACAAGTTACAACTCATCGATGATTCTTCTGTCCGCTGTTGAGATGAAGGAGCGGGCGGCCGTTCCAAGGCACGCCACATTTCATCCACACCGGTCTTATCTTGACCATAGCCTGAGTTGACTTGGTATATTGAATCACCCCGAACAACTTGAACTGTTGCATCACAGCTCATCAGATTCAGGAGTGTCTACCTACAGATCTATTTGTTGATTGCCACCCCCTTTCCCTTCCTCAGCCAGTCTGATGTTCGTCCACTCTGTGGCGTCCCATGGAAAGAGCCATTTCTATTGATTCTCTATATGAACCACGGAACAGTTGAAGAACTCTTTCTTGTTTTCATTGTGCGATGCGCTGACGCCCTTTCTATAAATATGATCAGACAGTCTGCTGTCATTATTGACCGTCCCTTGAATCTTAACTCCTTCCACATACTCCCGGCTGTACTCCGTACAATGTTCCTATATCTCCGCCCAAAAGCAAAGAATAATAATATTTCCGTCCCTTGAGCAACCAGCAAGGAGCCCTGCTACCGTGCTACAGCATTAATATTAATGTTGATGTAGTAGTAGTGAACCGGCCAGAATTAGAACCGCCACCCCCCATACATACCATTCCCCCTCCGCACCACCTGCGCCAACAACGCCCCGTTATCCTTTTTCCTTTGCTTATTTCCCGCGCCCTGCCGCACCTCCGCCATCCTCCCGTCCAACCAACCCACAACTCCTTCATACCGACTCTGTTTCCGCCCCAACACAAACTGAAACGCCGCCGCCCCCAAATATTGCACCTGCGCGTAGTTCACCGTACAGAGACCTTGTCGCCCTCGAACAAGCCGGTAGCTTAGCTCAGTTACATCGCGGATTGTGCGCACCACGACTTCAGGTCGTGGGTGGGCGCGGGCAGGGAGGGACCTCGCGTAGTGATGCATCTTGAGAGCCGCCACGACGAGTGCTTTGTAGATGTTGAGCAGTACCAAGGGGAGGGAGTTGTGTGCTGTGTCGAGGTACATAGGGGATAGGGAGTGTTTAAGCGAAGCGAGGGCTTTGCGGTGGAAGGCTCGGCCGGGGGATCGGGTGGATTCAAGGGTAAGGCTGTTACTTAGTGCTGCGGTGGCTGATTCGGCGCCGCCGTCGAGCAGCCGGTCTTGGTCCTTTGAGATTTCAAGTGTTCGGATGTCGATGAGGCAACCGCAGTAGGGGAAGAGCGAAGAGTCTACCATACGTGGGATCTGTGTATCATTTACGGATGCGGCGAAGTTCACCAGACTCTTTGCTGGGTTGACGGAGACGCCGTATGCTGGCTGTCCTCGGAGCATGACTTGGAGGAAGCGCATAGCAAGGTCTGGGTCCAACGTGATGAGGAGGAAATCATCAATCAGGCGGAGGAGCAACGTGCCGTCTGTTTTCAGGAAGCCCAGCTCATTTCGCTCCATCTCTGCGTAGAACAAGTTGCACAGCAGACTCGATACTACCGAGCCCTGCGGAATGCCATTGCGCTGCCGGAAGTACTTCTTCCCAATCTTGACCAGGTTGTTCCGGACATGCTCGTTAAGTATATCAAGCAGATCCTCTCCGCTATAGTCCCTTTGCGCGAGTGTGTCAATCAAGACAGTGTTCCTCCTCCCTGTGACACTCCCATTCGCGATAGCATCAACCAGATGTTCCGGCTTCGCCCGCGGGGCAACCCTTTGCAAGTACGTTGGCCAGATCTTGCGTTTCTCCGGGCCTTGTGCCGACCACAACCCTTCAAACTCATTTCGGGGCTTAACTTCAGCATACTTCATCCAGTGGTATTCCTCCTCAGAGGTCAGCTTCTCGATCAGCCGAACCAGTTCGAGCTGTGGTATTGTGTCGAAACAGGATTGGATATCAAGCTTCACAAAGTAGAGTGGCGCCTCTTGGCTCCAGCCTCTTTTCACCAGCGACTCCTTAAATTCCTTCAACCGGGTATGAATGTCCCCGATGGAATACATGCTTGAACCGAGAAGGTCATTCCGACGACTTTTTTCGTAGTTAAGCATGTTGTAGACAGGCGACAGCAACGAGTTGACACTCTGCCCCGCGTTGTATCGACTGTGACCTGCATACTTGCTTTTGACTAGTGTGCGGCGCTTCAAGTTCAAGATTGGACGAACTCCTGTTGTCTTGGGAAGGAGTCGGAGGGAGCCGTACCCAAGCCTTCTTGACGGTTTGACTTTCGGATTTTCAGTAAGTAACCCTGCGACTTCGATTGGTCCTACCTCCTCAAACATGGAGGTTTTGAGGTTCGCCAAGGGCTGTACAGTAAGGCGGCGCCAGAGGTCATGTCGGAAGTAGAATAAGCGGTTGCGGTGGACTTGAGACTCGGTTACGTAAAAGTTCGCCCGGATAAGAGGTATCAAGATAGAATCAAAGACGTAGTATATGAATTCCTGGAAGATCTCTCGGCGTTTTTGCATGTCCGAAGCTGAGAGTTTGTTCTGATGAGAAACTTCAGGCTCCAAAACTTCAGGCTCCAGCCAGTGTATTTGTGTGATCTAGCTATACGGTTAGCTTTCTTGATTTCGGAGGAAAGGGCGGAGCTTTTAACCTTCATGCCTTCGCACACTTCATGGATACTGAGGGTTTCGTATCTGCGCATGTGTATAAACATGTCAATGTGACGTAAAATCAACTTCCTGTGGGCAATGCCCTGCTCACCGGTTCCGAAGAACTCAGGTGGAATCAGCTTCCGGATGACTGCTCTGCAGAAAGCAGATACTGATTCGGCGGGGGTAGCGTAATCTGTTAAATTCGCCTTCGGTTTTGATACTGCTGTTTTGGTGCGTCGGTTTCTCATCAAGCGTTCATTCCGCGGCTGAATACGCGGACTCTGGAGAAAATTGGCTGGTTGGGTTATCAAGGCTGCTGACCCTGGAGCGGCAACCCCCCCATATTCAGCGCTGAGGGGCCCCAATGTACCAGGTTCAATCTACTATATTAGCCCAAGTTCACAATGCGATATAATCAGCATACCTGTCTGGGGCAGTAATAACGCAAGAGCTGCGTGTAGCAACAGCGTTTACCCCTGTTCTGCAACTGGCGTACTAGCGCTAAAGCTTTTCCTCGAAGTCTTTTCGGTATTTTCGCCGACTCGGGGCACTTGGTGGTGTCATTGGTCTTTGAAGGATCATGTCGCAACCGCGCAGGTTTGACAGACTCTTTCCGAGCTATCTCTTCCTCCCGCGATGAGAAATTCCTATACAAGACACATGCGGCACTCTCACGTTTATTCGGCTTGAAAGTGAACACATTCTGGAGGCCAAACTGTCGAGGGAAGATATACTTCAATACGTGCACAGTCTGTTGCAGAGAGTCGGATGAACGGAACCGGCCAAGAACGTCTATTGAGCTGTTAGCATGCCACATATTTCGATTACAGTACACTCACGTTTTGGTAATCCAATGACAATCCGGCCATTTGCGTCCAACTGAGGGCGAGCATAGAGCATACGCTGACGACTAAAGATAATTGCATTGGCAGTGAGCTGCTTGCTTGTGTCCTTCGCTGCGGAGTGTTTCATGACCAAGCTTTGTTCCCCACCTGAAACCGGTTTTCCATCACTCTTTGCAGTAGATGTTGCTTTCTGAGGTAATGGATCCTCCAGGAGTGATGCCGAGACAGCTTCGAGGCTCGACAGCGGTACTCCTGTTGATGGTAAGCTTCCCGAGTGATTTCTTGTATAGAGCCGGCGTACGCACCACTTATTTGGCAGTAAATGCCCTTTTTAACGTCAACAGCCACAAAAAGCCCGCAGTCAAGTAAGAGCTTCAGCATAATCTCATCACCATTGGCCCCTAGTAAGGCGAGAACATCTGTCCAAGGCGATTGCTTCAACATTTGGACGTTCTTGTTTGGGTATCGAGACTCGACATTAGGAATGCTGCATGGAAGTGCGAAGCGCATGCCACTCGCTTGCCGATACCCATGGCTCAAGAGATGCTCTGGTGGGGAATATGAAGTAGAAGTAGAAACGCGGCCGCGAGCGAAGATAGATGATATCACAAAGTTCACAATCTAAGATACTTCAGCAACTTATTATCAAAGTGAGTGAGAGATGACTAACCTCAGACTGCGGACTTGTTGGCCCAGTGTCAGTACCGACCTGCGTCTTGAGTTGGGCTTGGGTGAACGCGACGAAATCCCGGCGTCGTTCTTGACTGCACGTTGGTGAGAGCTCTTTCCAGATCCCAACCAGAGTTGTGTCTAGAAGACTAGCTAGATCTGATATGGGTGGCTTTGGGCCTGGAATCGCGTCCTTGGCTGCATCGTCGCTGCAAACTGCTGCAATTCTTCGGCGACGCGATTTAGACGACCGAGGTATGCGTTGCAGAATGTACTGCCGCAATGTCACCACCTGCCGGTAGTACAGAGAGATAACCGGATGAGAGACCTCCGCTGTACTAGAGTCTGAGTTGTTGCTGGGGTTGGATGGCGGTGGGCCGGTAATGGGTGGTTGTTGTGGTGGTTTCTTTCGCTTCGGGTCGTTTTTGACGGGCCTCTTACGTTTTTTGCCCATTTTTTCGTGAAACAACTCAAGCCATACAAAAGCAATCCTTGAAATTTGGAAGATGTCAATTTCTTCGGATTTCAATTGAGTTGTGAATTGATGTGTTGCTGAAGGAGACGCGCTGGGAGACGCGCAACAACGCGAAGGAAGGAGAAGTATGGCTGCACCTCGAAGCTCGCCGCCTCAACAACAAATTTGACTATGAGCAGAAATGAGGCAATTAGCGTTTCTATTTGCTGTAATTGGTTTTGAAAAGGATTAATGAAGTGAAGTGAAACTGACAATGCAGGGAGAGAGCGTCTGGAAATCTGCGATCTTAATCTAGGCCGATGCTTAAATGTATATTTTTTGCTTCCCGGGATATTTCCCGGGATATTGAGTAATTGTAGGTTGACTAGGTATGCAAGATAATCGAGCAAGCACCGCAGGACAGAAAAAACAATCAATAGTATAAAAATGAGACCAATGTCTCTTACTTTTGTTTTCGTACTCTTGTCTTTGTTTCTAAGTACGAGATCACTTCTTTGAATGACTAGGTGTTCTAAAATATAGTGCCATATATCTACTGCATCCGGCGAGACAGATCTTCGCACACAATATTCATTTCAAAAGCACAAGCAGCCGATTAATAAGACAGAGGCCTATCTTTAAAATGATACTAGATATTATCAGGCGGTTTCAGAACAGCATAATATGCAGTTCCAAGTGGCGAAGATTTGAGGATCCGCTCATGCAGGGCAAGGCGAGGCAAGGCAGGAGGTTATTCAAGTCGATATCACAACCGGACTGGGTCTGATTACAGCATGCTTGCAGGACTCGGAAAATTCCTCATGCGAGGCTACTCAGATCTCTCGGCCTGATTTACAATATCCCTGTTATGGAGCAAGGCGCACATGTGGCGGACTAAGCATTCAAGTATGGTCGTGCTCCTCAAATGAATAGTGGGATTCTGGATAGCCCTGTGGTCAATCATTAAGTTCGAGTTAGTTTGTACTGCTGAAGCCAACAATTAAGGAGTAATTCAGCCCTTCAAGTCTATATCATAGGGAGATCTTGTGCGAGACTCGGAGCTTAATTCGAGTGGTATAGAGATGAGAGCGACCATAGTATGGTGATATGCGTACATGCCTGGCTGTCGTCGCTTAGAATCACGGCCGATGGGAATAGTAACCGGACCGAACCTGTCCATGGGCATAATTCTTCGCCTGCTGTACTCGGCTGACTAAGTCTTTGACATCCAGGGCCGTGTATCCCCTACCTTGAACAAGAGTTTCGGAGGTTACTGCTTGATTTCTGGAAATCAATTGAAGGTATGATTGCCGACGGCGCACATGTCATGCTTACAGCAAGGCCCTGCGGAGGCAGTTGAAGGAAGGTTGTACAGCCCAAGCCTATAAGCACTTTATTCTGCGGCTTATCATTTCTGTATTCAATAATCAGCGCAAGACTAACAACGGTCAAACATGAGTCTTCAGTAGTCTTATTTCATAGCGAACTCGAAAGAGCGCTGTTTCGTGCTCGAATTGGTGATCGCGGGACTCCTCCCCGGCCATAGAATGGGATGGATAACCAACCCAGCGCGCCAAGTTTACAGGTCACATCAACAAACCGTCGTGCCCACGACACGAAGTGAGGCACTAGATAGTGAGGCAGGAAAACTCTGTTCTGACCGTCCTAGATCAAAAGGTGCGAGAAGCGATCGAACCATCAGTTTATGATCCATCACAGACACAAGTGCGAAAGAAACTTTAGTCCCGCGGGCCGCGCACGCGTCGTTGGACCTTAACAAGTTAACCTTATATTTGTTTACCTGAGTCACAGACTCACAGTATGCAATTGCCGATTCAAAACGCCGGGCAAGCGTAATTAGCTGGCGCCTGATACGATGATGAGCGGGTGGAGTGGAAGAAACTTTCTGCATAGCAGAAATCTCTGTCAAACCGAAGCTGGGAAAGATCGGTTGAAGAAATGAATTTTGAAATTAATTGACGAGGGAAACCAGAATCCCAGATCCGTCGAGATTGGAGGGGTCTCCACTACCACGGCCAAGTGGACTGGTCCAGGCGGGCCTGGTTGATGATTTACAGATGGAATATAAGGACCTGTGAATTTATCAATTGTGTTCATATTGCTCTTTGATTTCCCTGAGCACTTTTTAGCATAGAATCTAGAAACAAGAAATGGCAGATTAAATAAATCAACAGGAACAACAGCAGGAACAACACATTACTCAATATCATCTGTTGCAAAGTTTTGCTTGTGATCAGACATGTACTTCTCATTCACTGCTGCAACAAACTTATCACGGTATGATTTAGCCAGATCTCTTGCATTCCGATAAGCAGTTATTCCCTCCTTGAAGCTTTGCGGGCTACTTAATAGCGCCCATTGCCCCAGTATTGTTGTCACGTAGACAGTGTCATAGTCTGTATGGACACTGTTGTTATTAGACCGAGACCTTGTAGGGTGCATTGTATAGAGTGAGAGAAGCCCAGTCTGGTAGGTACTTGTCATAGTATAGGCGTTATTGTCGTACAATGCCGGCATGGATGCAGTTGTATCATTGTTGTTGTTATTCCCTTTGATGAACTGCCGCAGGGAATGAATAGCCCGGGCCCCTAGAGCGCCATCATAACATACTTGTCGGATAAGCACAGAGCCTGATCCATCAGTTGGTTTTGCAAACTCAAAAAAGAAATTCGGTACGATCGGGCGGGCACTATCAGTGGTCGGAATAACTTGATGGTTTAGTTTACCCCGAACAGCCTGGTTAAGTTGACTCAGGCGTGTGCCATCGTAGGAATCGGGTGTCGCAGAAGCAAGGGTGCCATCAGTCAAAGGATCAAGATTATCGAAGACGTCTTCAGCGCCAGTATGAAAATCAGGGTCTGGTTGACCGTCAAGTAGAGGTAGGATGTCCTTGATATCCAGCTGTTTGTCAACAGTCTTGTAAGCAAGTATAACAAATTCTCTATGTTTGGCCTTCAGAGCATCTTCTGGTTAGGCAAGTTCAGGCCGAGGATTCTGTAAAGCACTCTCAAGTATCTCAAAATTCTCTGATTCAGATACCCAAGTGCCATCGGGGTATTCGTGAAATGGCATATATATACCATGCTCTGTGAGGTGTTGCTCAAATTTCCGGTCATAGACAGTCGTCATGTTTGACATGGTCTTGATGACTGCCGAAGGAGGTGCTGTATTGGATAGGGGTTCGATGGAGTCTTCGCTAAGATCGGGTGGTATAGGATACTAGTTAGAAGTAATTAGTATTCATGTCTAGTTCATGTAGATGCTGATAACGCACGCCGCTAATATCAGATAAATCTGGCCCACCATAGCGGGAAAGCCTTCTGATCTCCTGGACACAAGCATTCGAGCAGGTGCGTAAAAAGTCAGGCGCAAAGCTTTGTGGAAAGAAAAGAGCGGAAGCCTCTGAGGCGCGTGATGAAAATGGTCTATATCTTCGATCAAACTCCTTGAGTGAGCTCTTTGTTAACCACAGCCTCGGTAGGCTATCCCAAAACAATGGAGGAGGGTGGAAAGCGCGTTGCTTCCGCTGTTGATGCTAATGCTTAAAAGACGGCATGGAGAGGGATAGAGAGGATATTCTCTGAAGTAGGAAGAGACGATGTTGGCGGGGGACATGATTTGAGTTCAATTCGGGGATCTTGGTTATTTGAAGGATCCCAAAACAAAGAACTCTTAGAAAGGAAGCACAGTTGTCTCTATTGTACTTGAGTAGTCGAAACAAAGAGTGCTCAGGTGGCATAAATATAAGTTCGTGACTAAAGATAGCGATCACCTTGGAACAGGGTGATGCGCGTTGATAAAGGTCCGACTCAAAACCTTGGGAAGTAGTGCGGGATGGCAAGATATCTGGACCTGTATGAACCCTCGGCGAATGAACAAATGGCAATGTCTATGCTAGGTCCTTGAGCAACCGAATGCAAGGAGCAGTTAGTTGATGGTGGGCAGAGAGCCTTTCTGGAGCTTTGTTCACTGGGATGGATTTGTCCTGGTCTGTGTGTTGTGCCGCCATGGTGCGAAGTGCCTTCCCTGGGTTGCGGATAAGGGAAGTGTAGACATGCTAGTTAGTACGCGCAAAGAGCTTAAGGGCAACTAATCATCCCACAATGATAGGTCTTGAAGCTTGGAAACCTAGTGTAGAGTAGGTAGAGAATGGGAAAATAAAGCGCTACACTGTTGTAAGAAATTTGGCGATCTATGGCCGGATAAGCACGAAGAAGTTCTCCCACATGTTGGGACTTGAGACTTCAAAGCGTTTACAGGCTGTCGGAGCCTGCTGGAGGTGGAATGGTGGAGGGTCCCTGAAGAGAGGAAAAAGCAAACCGAATGAGAAGGGTTGTGATATGAGGCGATCCTGTATACTACACTGAGGTTGATGATAGTATTTCGCACAGCCCGCGTACCTAAGTCTTATAGCGGGAAAACTAACCGCAAGAGGGAACTCAGAGGCCTCACAGGCCAATGGATGGATTAGGATGGATCCATGATATTGATGCAAATGGATCGTTAGATTAAACTGGATCCATCCTGCTGAACATGCTGTGGATGTTGAATCCATGCTCTAGATTAAAGAGGTACGTCACATGCGACCCGCGAGAGGAGTCACATTTGAATGACATTGGGAATTTTCTCAAAGATGTGTCGGCAATTATGGACGGAGTATGTCTTTTCCCAGGCTCGCCTTAAGGCAGGTAATGCCGAGAAGACTCGCATCAGATTCATTAAACCCACAGATCTCGCCTGTGACAGATCGGTTCGTGAAAAGTGGGAACGGCTGGGTTGGATGATGGATCAAAATTCAAGGCTGTCTTCCAGAACATTTCTTTTCTTCTTCTGATCTGCGTATCATCGGTTTGATGTACTGTATTGAGACCGGAGTTGATCGAGGTGGACTGGGTGACTCGATTGAAGGTGAATCAAGGTCGAGACAAAGAAGGTGATGCGGGCATTGCTATCCTTGGTTCCTCTCGTGGTCCAGAACCTTGACAAATATAGCCACTCGAGTAGCCCGATGTTTGAACAACCACCATTCTTATCATTGTTCAGGTTGGAATGATGGCTTTCGAGTAGAGGTAGTGATGATTGAATACAAGGGCGATGTCAAGACGATCGCTGTTTGACACTGAAACCAGAGCAGCCAGCTTGGCTGGTGTATTGGATGTAGAATCTCTGTCCAGAATCTCTCGAAGTAGCTAGTCAAACAGGGCTACTCTAGTGGCCCACCGGCAGTCCTGCGCCTGTCTCGATCGCCAGTGACGATGCAGTCCGCATTTCCATTTGGACTGCCCATGATTCCTCGCTCTCTGCCTCTCTGCTCTCTTGTCTCTTCCTCTCACTCTTCTCCCTTCTCGAATTCCCTTCTGATTCTGACGGTCATTACGGCTCTTGCTGCTACTATTGATGATAGGCTGACTTCCGAGCCAACCACTTGAACCTCCAACAAACCCCTCTCGGCCCGCCTGTGACAGCAGACAGACAGCAGACAACGGACAACTTCCCCTCAAACAGTTGACAACCACCCCCCCCTGCTCTGCTCTGCGCCTGCTCACTCCTGCTGCTGCTCCCGTGCAAACGTCCTATCCCGTCTTTTGCCTCCGTCGCTTTATCAATATCATCCTTTCCACTCTCTTCGCCTTGTTCTGATCCTTTTCCCCTCCCACAGCCTCCTTCTCTCCCTAATTGCTGCACGTCAACCGCTCGTTGCGTCCGCTCGGGACACACAGCCCTCAGATCACCCGCCGGAGCTTGGTGATCTTGTCCTTCATTTCAAATATGACGCCGGATTGGGGTAGTACTAGCCGGTGACGATTGCCTTGTAGTTCTGGCTGGCCCATCTGCAACACTGCCTGTGGCCACCAGCCGTGAACAACGCATCGCGAGACTAGCATCCTTGATCAGAATCCTTCTCCACCAACCATTTCTGTTTGAAGGATCGCCCTCTTACAAAACTACTAAAAATTACCAGAAAATTAACTGAAAAAAAAAGTGGCCTCGCTCATGTATGGAAAATGTCCGGCAGCGATGTCGACCACGTTTCTGGCTTTGTTGACGGCGACCCTTCCCAAGCTCGGCGCCTATCCTCCTCCAGCACCATCGATCGCTTCTACGACGCTCTTTCCAATGGCGCCCACGACTCGCCGCTAACTCTGCCGTCCTCCCCTCCGATCGCCTCCCGGTCAGGTACCACCTATACTACCCAGCCAGGTGTCTCAGGCCCACATCCCTTCACGTTACCCGCGACCGTTGTTCCGAACGCCTATCTTGAACCTCACCACCCCCGATCCTCCCCCGACCCTGACGAGTACTACCGCCCTCATCCATCTACCTTGCTATCGGAGCACGATACCGGGGTCGTCAATACAGCTGCCGAGCCTCGCTCTGCATATACATCACAACGTGTGGCGGGGTTGTCGAGTGTGGACCGTGGACAGTACCGTTCAGTGTCGGATACGTCGAGCCGGGGCCGATCTGAATATTCCACCGGACCACCCTCTGTACGGCCGTCGACGGTGCGATCAAGACAGACGTCCTTCAAAGACTTGGTAAACAAATTCAACAACAACGTCGATCACGTTCTGCCCTTTCCATCTGCGTCCACGTCCGCCTCTCGAGACCATTCAAGGGCTTCTAGCCCTGCGCCTTTAGACCATACACCACGACCGAGAGCAACGTCTCGCAGGCGAGACACTGACAGCTCAGCAGCGCAGAATCCCCATCCGCTCATCATTCCGCCCACATCGAACCCAACCGACTTCAACAACAACGGACCGGACGATATACAGCCGTCGAACCTGCTTCCGCGGCGCCCCTTATTCGGAGAATTACTCACAGTTGATACTGGCCTCCAGGGATATGGGATACCGTCTCATCTGCGACGCCGAGGCTCTGAAGGAAGCTTACCTAGTCCGAACCCTGCGCTTCTAGACCATTTCGACCCCTCATCCAACCTTACCCCGTTGACTCCCACAGCGTGGTATCTCGGTCGCACACCCTTTCTCGAAGCAGTGAGCACGGGAGAGAACTCGAGTAACCATCGACGAACAAGGAGTGATATCCCAGGGAACGTGCCTCTGGGTGCGAGTACGCAAACGCCGGATTTTCACATGGCGGTCTCCGCCCCCTTGCAGCCGGGTTCACGAGCGTATTTGGATAGTCTGCATTCCAAATCACGCATTCCTATCTCCTCTCGCCGCCTCCACTCACCTACCGCTTCTGAGGGCTCATCGCCCTCTCCCAAATCCGAGTCACCCGTGAGTGGCCGGTTTAACACACAAACACACCTTCCGCCAAAAGGGCTGAGTCGCCTTCCTAAACCCTCTTCACGATCTCCGCGCGACTTTGCAACACATGGCCAGTCGGCGTTTGCGACCAACACATCTCCCACTCCAGCTCGCGGAAGGCGAGATATGGGCCACGGTCGATCTCGCACGAAACTTCCCGAGAAGAGCCCCTTATTAGAAGCTTACATAGCAGCACCCCCTCCGAAGAAGTCACCCCCCTTACGCAGTTCTCGACCCCGTCAAACTATATCGCACACAGCATCTCCCGCATCGCGGTCGAAGGTCGGGGAAACAGTGTCGAACCTCCAGAAGCAGATCCATCGCGAAAGAGAGTTACGCAATTCTCGGCCACGAGAGCGACGGCTGCCAGAATTGGGACACGTCGATTTTGCAACTCGAAGACAAAAAATACAACAAGCGTTCAACCGTACGGTCAAAGAGAACGAGAGAAGAGAGGAAGAGGCAGCAGAGCTTCGTCGTCGAACTCAAGTTCTGGAAAAAGGTGTCAAGCTCGAAGACAATCCTATACTTGAGCCCGAACCCGAAACGAGCGAGTTGAAGCCAGTGGAAGTGGAGTCTGTTGCCCAGCAAGATGACACAGCAACCGTTATAGAAGAGTCAACAGAAGTATGTGAGGATGATATACATGAAGACGGGAGTGTGCAATCTTTCCCACGACTTCATGTCGATACTAACGTCCCAACCGATGACTCTCGACCAATAATGATGGACTCCCCAACTCTTGGGCATCCTCTCCTAGACCATGATGAAGAAAAGTCGAAACCGCCCATCCTACCTTCTACATCGTCTCCAACCTCTTGTTCTGAGGATTCTCCAGTCACTGCGTTTGACCCTGAACCGCAAGCTGAGATATCACAACAAGATGTGCATAGTTCTCATAGAACTTTGTTGAGCGAGATTATGCGCATCCGTGAGTCGAGTCCGAGCAGCTCTTCGTGCGATGAACAAGAAGAATACGACTTCTCCGATAATGATGATAAAGAAACAATTCCAATTGTCTTGAGAGACAAAATAGAATTTGACGAAGTGATGCACGATGCAAAACCTCGAGAAACGTCGGACCTGTATACGCAGCGCAACCCGACTGCTGGAGATTTATCAAACAGATGGAGTATGGCCTCCTGGTCATCGTCCCTGCGTAACCAGCAGTCCACCGATGGCCAATGCGAAGGAAGTGGTGACGATCTTTCGCAGATACACCATTCGACGGAGGATAGTGAATTAACAACCCAGTCGTGCTCTGCTTCGTCCATGACTCCATCCGACATAGGGAAGCAGGTTTCTGGCTCAATCACGCAAGCCACCGATTTGCCGCCCGGGCCGAGACAACCAGAGGCAATTCCCCGTAAGCCTCACGGTCACTCGAAGACACCAAGTTTGGCGAAGCTTGGAGGTTGGGATTCGAAGAAGATCACCCAGCTATATCTCGAGGAGCTTGCTCGTGGTCGAGATCACAGCCTCCCACTGGATGTGCGCGGGTCTCCCGAGCCACGCTTTCCCATCAATGATCTGAGGGCGGACGGTAGGACTGACAGCTTGACCGACGATCCTGTTTTGGTATCCCGGATAGATGGAATCTCCTTGTCCGATCGACATTCCCATACTGCGAGCCTGGTACTTCGAGATGACTGGGAACACGCATCCCCGTCGATAATGGATTGGATGCAGATTGCTGCTGACGATGCGCCTGCACCGCAGGATAAACAGCTTGAACCAACTCCCCAGCACGATGGTGTGCCAACACCAAGACTTGTAACTTCTAATTCTCAAGCGCCATACTCCGAAGATACTAATACGGGGCTTGGTCTTACCATCAATATCCCATCGTCTCAGGAGTTAGAGCTGCGGGAACCTAGTCTCCCACCAATTCCACGCCAAACCCTTACGGACCCTTCTCCGGATATACAGGCGACAATTAGTGTGACTCGGGTATCAGCAGAGAGTTCTGTCAGTTTCCAGCCTCAACAACAGCCCCTTCAAACTGCGACAACGGCCACATTTGCGCCCCTGGGCCCTGTCCACAGTACCGGCAGTAGTGAGGACTCTCTGAGACACAATGAGCCTTCGCCGTCCCCGCAGGCGAGGGGCTCATCTGTGACCTCGCTTGTGCCTTCGAGCCTCGAGCAGACACGTGCTGATACTTCATCACCGTCACCTGATCAACGGCGCCTCAAGAAACGGCGCCATGTGATCAAGGAACTGGTTGATACCGAGTATACATTCGGCAGAGACATGAAGGTTGTGGACGATATATACAAGGGAACATCGAGTTCCTGCTTGGATCTTTCCGCAGAGGATATTAAGATACTCTTTGCCAATTCCGACCAAATTGTGCAGTTCTCCATGTCTTTCCAGGATGCATTGAAGGAAGCAGCCAAAAGTGTGTACGTCATGCCTAAATCACAACGGTGGAGTAGCAAGCGCAACGGGCGAAACCATCACGTTTCCAAAAATGAATCTGAATCAGTAGATGGGGCAGGCCCGTCTGAATTGGAAAAGGATGGATTGACATCAATTGGCCAGGCTTTCTTGTCTCATGTTTCTTATATGGAGAAGGTCTATGCCGAGTACCTGAAAAACCATGATGCCGCCAACAAGAAGCTTCAAGCGCTGCAGAGGAGTACGAACGTGACGATCTGGCTGAATGAGTGTAGGGAATGGGCTTCGGATCTGACGAGTGCGTGGGATTTAGACTCCCTGCTAGTCAAACCAGTGCAACGCATTCTGAAGTACCCGCTTCTAATCTCAGAATTGCTCGATTCGACGCCCTCGGATCACCCGGACCATGCATCACTTGCCAAAGCCCTCGGAGAAGTCACCAATATCTCTGTTCGCATCAACGAAATGAAGCGAAGGGCAGACGTGGTTGGCCAAGTCGTAGGGCGAAAGAGAAAAGAGTCGGATGTGAGGACGGGATTGTCCAAAGCTTTTGGTCGTCGCACCGAGAAGCTGAGACAGCAAGTCGGCCTATCGGATATGGTTGCCGATAAAGAATACGACGCGCTAGCTCAGAGATTTGGCGACAATTTCTTCCAACTACAAGTGGTCATGCGCGACGCCGAGATGTATACTCGTGAGACGCAAGGTTCAATGGATCGTTTTCTTGAATTCGTTACCGCCATTGAAGGGTTTATCGACGTTTTTCAGACCAGCTACCCTGAACTTGAAGGAAAGTGGCGCGTTTTCAAGATTTCGATTCAAGACATTATGGCGGCGACTTTGCCCGAGCATGTGAGTACTCAAGGAACTAAAACCGGGTATTAGCTAGTTTTGCTAATGTGTTGCTACGCTGCAGCTTGATGTTGTCAGGAAGAGCGTGATTGACCCAATGGTAACATTGCTCAAACTTCACGACGGACCTCAGAGAGTAATGAAGAAACGCGACAAACGCCTCATGGACTATGCTCGCTTCAAGACTATTAAAGCCCGCGGAGACAAACCCGACAAGAAGACGACCGAGCAAGCAGATCAATTCGTCGCCCTCAACGAAACCCTGAAGGATGAACTTCCAAAACTCTACTCTTTGACAGCCAAGCTGATGGAGGCATGTCTGAAGAACTTCGTCCAGATTCAGACCACGTGGTACATCGTTTTGCAGAAGAAGATTGGGCCCCTGATCGACTCCTTCCCTGAGAACGTGCAGAAGATCGTTGACGATTGGACCACACGCTTCAATTTTTCAGAGTCGCAGGTGCTCTCCCTCGGAATATGCAATGGCTCTCTACTTGCTGATACGGTCAACCTGGTCAACTTCAACACTCCCTCCACTGCCCCTGGTGTCAGCTCTCCTCGTCGTCCCTCTACGGTACATAGCTCAAGTACTCGTACGATGGATGAATCCCCCAAAGTCTCCCATGATTTTAGCGCCAGCAACCAGTCCTTCCAGTCCCCGAGCATGGATAGTCAATCTCAGGTGTCCTTCGGCCGTCATCGGGCTGACTCTGCATACTCTGGGCGGCCTGTACATGAATCGTCGGAGCTTCCCAGGAGCCAAGTGCTGCAACAGGTCACCAGTGCATCGGCAGCGTCTGTGTCCTCGTCACAGGCGCAAACTGAATCCTTTCCTCGGCTTCCCACCCTCACACTCGATTCTCCATTTTTAGCGGACGTTATGCAATCTTCCAGTAACGATCACGCAACAGACGAAAACCAACCCACGTCGCCTGTCGGTCGGTATTCCGGATTCTTTTCCTCGGCAATGCCAATGTCAGACAGTCCACAAGACATTGGCGGCTCAGATTCTAACCCGACCAAAGAGCCTGCGGTACTGTTCCTTGCCGCCAGTATTTACGAGTTCAATATCGACCGCGCCCGGCGTGAAGCAGGGTATCCTTACTTGACGTATGTTGCGGGTGAAATCTTCGATGTTATTGCCGAAAAGGGCGAGCTCTGGTTAGCTCGGAATCAAGACGACTCAACCCACCAAGTGGGCTGGATCTGGAACAAGCACTTTGCTAAGCTCTCGTCTTGAAGCAGCAAGGGCTATGCTCGTCTTATAGACCTGTTGAGTGGATCTATTTACGACGTCTGATGGACGTATTTTATTCTTCTGACCCAGAATCTTCCTGGAACGATCTGTATATGATACGAGTCGTTCCCGGAGTCAGTCTTTCCTTTGTCAAACTGTGATGCAGCTGTTGGCAGAATGTCTGGTTGTTTTCTGATTACTTTCCCATGTCGAGTCTGATACATTTGGCGAGCGATTTCATGTTTTAATGTTCTACAGGACGGAAAAAGATCCTAGCATATCCGCGAGGATGGCTGAGGAATGTACATCTAGATACCCCTTGATAACAATATGATTTGTTTACACTACTATTATATCATCTAGTTAGTTATATGTACCTGAAGGCTGTACCTCGGTACTGAGAGAGTTCAGCCTTAATGCTGCGCCACAGGTGACGTGAGCCAGGCCCCCTTGATAACTAACCGTGCCACATTATCACCCAGAAACGGCAGCCGATCGGCGAATGGATTGGTCACCTCGTCACAGACAGGCTGAGGCTGCCGTGAAGGGCCCTCCTCTTGCTCGTCTCTCCAGGGCTCTCTTCACGCTCGCTCAACCCCTCGCCCTGACGGACGACCTCATCAATACGCTGTCGCTATTATTTTGGCCCCTATTCCCATTTCCGCGTCGTCTCTACCGCCCCTGCGCCAGTACCCGTCGCTTCCCATTTTCTCGTACACCCTCTCACGGACCACCACCGGCCTAAACGGACTATTTCGACGCCAGGGTCGTCTTCTTTCCCATCTTGCTCCGGTATCACATATTCCAGGGGCTTCGCTTCAATACTCCCTTGATAATCTGCTCTGAGCGTGCTGGACGTTGGGCTGCCTGCGGGTATAGACGAGACAACCACTGCGACCCGGCCATCAGATAAGATGCGGGACGGTGGATTAGGAAAGTTGCATAAGCGAATGAGACGATTTGGGGACACGGTATGTTCTTCTGAGAACTGATCCTGCGATTTTGGGGCTTGGGGTCGATATAGCATACTTTTATACAGATACTGATAGGTAGCAGTTAAATCCAGATGACCCGCATTTGAGCTGTGAGTCTTGATGAGTATCCGTGAAGCTAGTTATGGGTTAGAGGTTTTCTGACTGGAGCGGAGCTTCTAGACTATGACATTCGGTGTAAGTTTCAAGATTGGGGCTCCGTTTGGTTCAGGATTGACCTGACTTTTCGCTCTTAGTGATGAGAGGCGATCTACAGTCCCTCAAAGATGACTGGCTCACAGATAATGTCAGTGTCACAGACTAACCACTTTCTACTGAACTGCCGACTGACTCGCTACAGATCATTTCGTTTTGGGAGGAGTAAGTTCGAGCATGATGTGCGCTATGATTGTCGCAAACTGATCGTACCAGATACTTGGAGCGTGAGTTCCTTTCGCAGTACAAGTCTTCCAACATTGTCCTCCTTCGACCCAGCATGTCCTTCATGATATTGCAGACGCCCAATCCACACTCTCTCCGCGACGCCTTACCTAACTTTAGTCGCACGACTCATGTCTTCCTCCCCATCAACGACTGTCGGAATGTTACTGAGGCCGAGGGTGGCACGCACTGGTCTCTGCTCCTCATATCGATAGTGGATGGAATAGCCTTCCACTACGATTCCTTACCGCCAGGCAATTACTGGGAGGCGAAGACGGCTACATCGAAGTTTTCTGCACTTCTAAATTGCCCAATTCGGTTCGTCAACCTGGAGGATTCGCCTGTGCAGGAAAATGGCAGTGACTGTGGCGTGTTTGTTTGTATGAGTATGCGGAATCTGCTCCTGAAACGGCTACTCAGGGCGAGCTCCAACGAAAAGGTCAGCATGAGCTTGGGTGGCTGGAAGGTAGATGCGCGCGCGGGCCGCAAGGAGATCGCCAAAATCATTGAAGGTTTCCGCAAGGAAGGCGAGAGGCGAAGATCGTATGCGCAATTTCTTTCCTCACCTGTCCCAATCTCACTAACGTTTCACCTCCAGGGGAAGTCTTAGCCCGGCGGGAAAGAAATCCGACAGTCCACCACGGATTGAATGATGCCGTACGGTTTTTATCGTCATACATACATAATACAACACTCGGCGCTCTTTCAGGATGCGGCACACTCGGATGAGTGTTTGAGAGTGTAGACTCTTATTGGGAGTTTCGATACTGGATTTTTGGGTCACGACTTGATGTTGGCTTATCACGAACAAGAACATGACTTATACCACACATACGACTGAACTGGGTGAATACTGTTCCTTGGTTTCGCTTATTTATATATTGTTCTTACCGCTGTTTCCATTCCTACTCCCCGCTGTTAATATCCCTTTTCTTCTTTTGGTTCCAAATATTTATAGCGTGATGACTGCTAGCATTTTCAATTCTGAATGAGCGTCTTGCATGATAATCTTACGAGCCTTGTCCTGTGGGATAACTAATACTTAATGCTCGATCTTCTATACGACCTCGCGAGGTGCCAATGTTTACCTAGGTAATGATGCCCTCCTTATCATGATGTCCGTTAGAGATCTGGGTAGGCCGAAAGTGAAGTAACACCCAAGGGCCCGTGTACCTACCACATCTAGATTTGCTGTTGGCTAGGTTACTCTGGCCCTACCTAGGTACCATCTCGAATCAGTACGCATCTTGCGTTGTCTAAAACGGCCTGGCTTGATGTCAGGAGAGAAATAGTTGTGCGCTTCCATTGCCGTCGTAGGAGCACCAGCTGAGGCTCGCCGCATCCGCTAGTTAGGGCTGCCATGGCTGAATGTCCTTCCACATCCACCCAGCCCCAAGTATCAAATTGACCATATACAGTCGATTACTGAGAAGGCAAACTTTGCACTTGAAGATCGACTGGTGGAATGGTGGTCGTTGCGCAGGGACTGTCATGTTCCTTCCTGTGCTGGAGTGAATTGCATGTTGTTCCTTCTCAATCACAGTAGTGTTCCATCCTACACTGGAGTGAATTGTATGTTGTTCCTTCTCGTTCACTCCCCCACCATGGTTGCCTCGACAGTGACGCTCCCTCCCTATATCTTTCCCTTCCCCCTTCCTCTCCTCCTCTTCCCCTTCTCTTCTTTCTTCCTTACACCTCATGGTTGTTTCGATTGCTAGTATCGTGTTCTCACGTTGCGCCTGATCGTTTCCCATCTCTGGTGAATAGCTTTCTTCTGACTGCTTTGTTTTACTTGCCTCCCACTAGCTTTGCTCGATGGCCCGCCTCTGCATTCCTGGTATTCGCTCCAAGAAGGATCCGCAGCCAAACACCGCCCGGTTTAAGTCACGACCTGCCTTTCGTTCATTTCCAAACCGTGTCACTTACCGCGCCACTGGATCATTCGACCGTTCGTTTTTGCCGTCTCCGCCGTCCCGCCGAGATAGCGTCCGCTCTTTCGACGAGTCCCGCTTGGGCTCACGCCTTCCCATTCGTTCACCTACTCCGACTCCTCGTCCCTCGTTAAGTGCTACTTCTCCTCGCCTCGAGGAGCGAAGGGCAGCTCGACAGGCTCGATCTAGACCTTGGGCGCAACCTCGGTCTCCTTCGACAAGCAGCTCGAACCTGTCATCAGCTAACCTTAGGACCTCGAAGACGACGACTCACGCTCCTTTGAAGAAGTCAACTGCATTTTCTCGCCCCGTTCAAGCTAAGCCTGCGACTTCGGTCAAGGGTGGACGCAAGGACAAGCCGACAAAGCGCGTTCGCTTCGGAGAGACTACCGTTGTCTCAGTCACTCGTTGGATCGTTCGCAGCGACGATGTTTATCCTGCCCCACCGATGGCCATGGGCCACCTACAGGGTTGGATTGTCCGTTCTTTATCGAAGCCCGACGAAGATGGCGAGGTTGAGAAGTATACCACGTTCTGGGGTTCCGACTCCTACGTCATGCTAACCTCTAACCATCGTCTGGAGCCTTGCGATCGCGAAGGGTGCGCTTGGAACTCATTGGCTCGGATCCAGGCCATGCGTCCCATGTGGTCCCCGGAGATGATCTTCTCGGCATGGCACAAGAAGAGGGAGATGACCCGGAAACGGGGTGGATTTGCTCTTTGAGCGCTGTCTACACTGTTTTCAGTTCTTTCGTTCAATATCTCCTTTCACATTCAATTTGTACTTACTGACCTAGTCTTTCTTTTCTGTTTGTTTTGGGTATATCCCATGTTACTCACACTGGTCCTGTTGGGCCGCCTTTTGCTGCTAATGGTTTATAGATCGGGCTGCGCGTCAATCCTGCTGAGTACTGGTGGCGATCTCTCATTCAGAAACAGGCAAGGCGTTCCTCCTCACTGCCTCGTGCTTCTTACTAACATTGGAGGACGGAGTAGAGGACATTCGGAAGATGGTTCCCTATTTACAGGGGTAATGACGCATACCTGTACGCGGGCGCATAAGTCGTAGTCCGTCACCGGAGCGCCAGCAACCCCGCCGATGGAGGGCGATGGGGGTAAGTCAACTTCACTGGGAGCTAGAGGTCGTAGGTGCTGACATTAGTAGTTGGTTGGTGGGAACATCGCCCTAACGACAACCGATTGACACCGACGACGATCGCATCGAGCGGCCGACCGATTCTCAGTCACCGGGCTATGCTTGACAAGTTTACTTTTCTTGAATGATCGGCGATGATTGTTTGAGGGTTCAGGGGCATTGTGGTTGCAGTGGTTGATCGATATGCACGTTATCATGCCAATCGTGGAGTCTAAGGCTGCTGGAGGCGTTGGAGAGGTTGATGAGGTTGATGGACTTGTCGGTGGAGCTGTTTGAGTCTTGACGGTGTCTTTGGTGGAGAAGTTGATGAGCGTGGTCATGTGGTTGGCTTAGTCAGTGGAAGTATATGGACAGACATGTATTCAATGTTGTATTTAGCTCGTCCGATCTGCTACGACGGACAGACCATTTCTCTTGTCATCTCAATCAAGAGCTTATTGATCGGTCACTTCGTGGTTCAAGCATAGCAGGTGATGGAAGACATACGAGTAAATGTATAAACCAGATCAAGGTGTCTCATCTTTATCAGAGTGCTTAACACGCCCAAAATACACACATCAAGGACAACAAAACGCCCAGCCATCTTCCTAAAATTAACAATAACAGACTGAGTAACACAAGACAAGAGAAGAGACAACGCCCAAGAAATGCCGACCAACGTGAATGAGCAGACAAGCCCGACATGCAGTATGCCGCCATAACAACAACAGCAAGTACCGTACCTACAGAAGTACTGAACTAAGGTGTTGTATACATGGCCAGATAAGGATGAGAACAAGGTAACTTAAGAGTGGTATCGATGGGTGTGTTGGTGAAGCGAAGCGAAACGACGTCATGCAATCTGGGTAGGTTGATAAGGTATGATGCACAGGAGTAATGATACCTAGATTAGATAGGATAAAGCATCCCCAGAACAATCACGAGCCCCGGCGTAGCGATCATGGCTGTGACTGGAGCCGATCGCGTAGCCGGGTCTATGTATGAATGGTACGGTGCGTGTCGGGGTATTCATCTTCATATGGAGCTGGCGGCGCCGATGTCAAGTCGAACAGAAAGAAGACAAGGGACATCAAAGGTAGGGTATTCGACGCCAAGTAGCCATGCAATCAAAAGGTAAGAATGAGGCAGAGGTATAAACCATCCTATGCTCCGTTAGAGAAGGGCAGGATAGAGGTTTGATGTTAGGGTCTATATAGGAGGCTAGAGCTGTAATGGCGAGGGAGATAATTCTGAGGAGCGCGTACCATATACGTATATACTGGCAATAGCAGCCAGGCGCAATACGCAGGTGACGATGTCTAAGGCGGCGTAGGAGTTTGACGAACTTCCGGGTGATTCGGCTGGCGCGCGTCGCGAGAGCGCATGTACGTCCCGTCCGTTTCGGCTTCCCGAGATGTCGGGGGATGAGACAGCCCTGCCTGGGCCTGTGCTCGTTGCTGTTGCTGGGCTATGACTTCCCGTGCGTAGAATTCAACAAGCATAGTCCCGTACGCTTCTAATTCTTCGACGGGTATTGAGAGGCGGAAGTCGTTTAGTAAGAGGAATTGGAGCTCGAGGTGGTTAAGCTCAGCTAGGGGGAGACCTCCGACCTGGAAGAGGTGCGGTCAGCAAGCAACCAGGGAGAGTGTGTACGTTGTAAGAACTATACCTTTGCATATCTCGAGTTGGTATAGAAAACGTCAGAGAAGAATTTACTGGCGCAGGTCACACCCGCAATGACCAGCCGATGGATGTTGAAGCTGTCCACGACAAAGAAATGATTGAGGTGGTCTCCTTCTTGCTGCGGATTGATGGCGGGCGAGATAGGTGACGATCGGTCTTGCGCCGTAATCCCTGCAGAAGGTGGGGGAGTTACCATGGGCGAAGTATGAGCCCGTTGTGCAGCGGACGACTCCTGAGACCCTGCCCTAATCTGGCTTTCTGACTGCAAGGCGTCTGTGCGACTCCAGTGACGGTTTAGGCGCTCTAATTGACCTTTGTTCACCATGTCGGTCATGCGGTCAAAATAAACCAGTAAACTGAGGAATACTTCATATGTTGTAGGACAATACTTGTGGATCCTAGTGAGGTAGCTCAAGATACTTATGCTCGGGACATTCTTGCCGTGAAATGCTAACACGCTCTGGGCTTGTTGAGTCAAATTGCTTGTCCCATCAACAGGAGGCATGTGTCGATGGACCTCCTCATGATGGGTGTCGTTGGTTGTGGTGATCTTCGTAAGGAGCCCGGCAACCATTTCAATAATGTCCGTGACCGGCATGGAACTGATTTCGAACTGGCGCTCCTGGCCCCATTGCCCTGGTGCCTGGGACCTCCCGGACTGGGCTAGAAACTCCTCACTGGCGAAACTCTGAATGTGGGTCAGGTCCCTGATCTTAATTCGACTGGGAGAGCTAGCCTCCGAGCCTCCTAGCGATCGAAGTGACTGGTACGTTGGCCTTAACTGCGGAGAGGCTGGAGAAGAGTGGCTACCCGTAAAGCGCCCTCTTGAAGCTGCTGTCGCGACACCTGGGGCGCCAGCGTATCCAGCTTGAGAAGAGTATACAGCCGTTTGGGGGCTAGGGTTGGAACGGGGCGGATGACCAGAAGCGGTCGGATTCATTGATGCGGGTTGGTGTTGTATATACGACGGTGTAGGTGTCGGGCCAGGGGTGACCGTGGAAGAAGCCGAGGAAGATTGTGAGCCAGTATAGGACGATCGGTTGATGTATGTCGGAACATCATGGGATGGGAATCGGGCTGAACCTGCGGCGGAAGCCGATGGCGGGGCAGCAAAGGTGGGGGTGTTGTTGTTCGAGGTTGATATGGAGGGACCAGACTCGATATTCGACGACGGATGGGCGGATTCATGTGGTGATGGTCGATAGACAGATTCCGAAGATGGGACGGTGCCTCCCAGCATGGTGTAGGAGCTGTCACTATGGTTCGATTGCGAATGGTTGAGGACGACCGATTCCATGTCCGGGTTGGCGGTATGGAGGGGGAGGATCCGCGCTGAATAAGGATATTATATTGAGCCAAGGGGCTCTAAAGCGAATGTCAGCGACAGCACGACATGAGAAGAGGCGCGTTGGGGGGTGGCTGTTGGGGGCTTCGAAGTAATGGTAGGGGAGGTAGAGAGGAGCGTGCTGATGAGGGGAAAGGAAGCCATGCCTGTGGGAGATAAGCGCGGGGCTGGATAGTTACAATCAATCACAGATTATCGACGAAAATAGAAGATCTCCGGTGAGGGAATGATCGCGATGGGCCAGAGCACTTGGGGGTGCGCAGCGCACTCCGACCCAGGCAGGCAGACTTGAACCGGGAAGGGATTCACGAGTGAGAGGGAGCAATGGATGGACCCATTGCGGTTGAAAGAACAAAAGATTGGATTGGGTAGAAAGGTTGAGAATAGGATGAGAAACTCGGAGAGAAAAGCGGATTAAGAGGGAGGGAGGGAGAAAGAGAGAAGGAGGCTAAGGTTGATGGTGGCGGAGGAGATGCCTCGAAGTAATAATGATGGTGGTGATGCGGTGATGCTTGCTTGCTTGCTTGATGATGGCCTTTGGGTTCCACCGGGACAGTCAGCATCAATCCTGAACTCAACAACAATAACAACAACGATCAATTCTTGTTTATCTGCTCGGTCAACAAGAATTACATTCAGCTCATGGCATGGCCATGATATATCCCAGCAGCTGCAGCACGTCCTCCATCAAACGGGGAGTACACCACGTCGTCAACCTGTCTTTTATTTGCCCACTTCTCTGACCCATCTTCTTCTTCCAGCTCCAGCTTCAGCTCTTAGTTTCTTTTTCTCCCCTTTCCCCTGATACTCCATGCTACGAACTGCGTATCACTACGGGGGCCAACGATTCCATTTTCGACTCGGAAGGACAGGTATCAAAAGCCTCTGCAAGTTCCAGAACAGGAGACAGCCAGCACTGCAGCAGGATTCATGCCGGACATCAGAAACTCGAATGGGCGAATGGCGGCTCTCTAGGCGCGCACCACCTGGTGATGGTCGGATGATTGGTGGTCGCGGAAGATAGTCGTGATGCCGAAACCCACCCTCATTGATCCTCTCTCTTCCCGCCCCCGACGAGCTATATACGCGTTCCGGACGACATCCGCAGCCCTGTCTCAAAGTCTTCTAGGCCTTCTCTTGATTTTTGGACCTACTAATGCTGCACGCGAGCTGCCGCCTGCTTCCCTTGGCCTTGGACTCCAACCTCATTCTCTGCAGAGAAAAAGCAAAACAGCAGGTTCCCGATCTTGATCGTGCTACGACTCGCGAAGATCCTTGCATGACCTCATTCAATAATTAACCACGCAGATCTGTCAATTCTCCGGCAATAAAGCACCGCGACACATCCTGGGGTTATGCGATAAATCACGACCGCAAACCGAGTGAGGCACCACAGTACGGAGTACAAGAGAGAAGTGGGCAGAAAGAGAGCTCTTTAATTGACAACTAGCATTGAGATATATTCATCACCCATTAAGCAAAGTTTTACCTGGTGGCACCAGGTCCGGTGTAACCGGTGTCCGGCAGGTACAGGTGTCGCTGCGCTCCGTTGCGCGTCAAAACGACCATTCTGATCACGCCGCCTGAGCTGCCATCCCATTTGATCGCCTCCCGTAGTGCCCCCCGGACGAATTCAACGCCCTCTTCCTCTGTCATATTCTCCCTCCAGTTTGCGTCACAGTATCCGTAGATGTAAGTCGAACCAGACCCGCCGATTGCATATGCCTGCTTATGCAGAGAGCCACCTAGAGGTATCGAGTACACCTGGCCGCCGTGTCGGGGATCATAGCCCGCAATGATGATTCCGGCACTACAACTAATGTCAGTAAAAAGGATTTTGAAGTGATGTAGAAGCACTGTACCTCAGCATGTCCTTGTTTTCATAACATAGCTCCTGGAACAGCGCAGCTGCAACCTGGGTACTTGGGGCCTCATTATTGACAATAGAGTACATGTTGAGATGGTACGAGACAATGTCCGCCACAGCCTGAGTGTCTGCAGCTGATCCGGATCGACAGCACCAAATGGTATCATGGACCTGCGTCAGCTTATCGGTAACTCGGTTGGCGATGTAAGCTCCGGTTGTTGTTCGACTATCAGCGCCCAGGATGACACCGTCCTTGAAGTTGATGGCCATGCTAGAAGCGGGAAAAGAAGTGTCAGTCGGTGTATAATTCCGAGAGGCTCGAGGTAATGCTCACATTGATGTTCCTAGGCTAGAAGAAGCGGTGTTAGATACTGGATACCGAGTGCAATTCGATGTCGATGGGACTTACTTGACCTCTCCACTCTTCAGATGATTCATATCAACGTGAATACCATCTATATTCTGTGTAAGTCACTGAAGATAGAGTAGGGGGTGGGTTTAAATAGCTTCTGACCTTCCCCGAGCGCCCCCGTCATACCGTGACCGACCATGATGCTGAGTGAGTGTGAGAATGATCTGGCTAAATTTGGTGCGAGCTGGGATATCTGTAGTTCAAGCAGTTATGGATGGCGGTATTATGGGGGAAGAAGATGGAAGTAGCAGGCGTATGGCTGGGAAAGAATTGGGAGGTTTAAGGTTGATGGAAGAGCTACGCTGCTACAGAGCTCAAGGCAGGCGAGCCTTACGTGGGCGAGCAAGCTGGAGCTAATTTTGCCGGGCGGTGGTATATAGCAAGCGGCAATTGGCTCCCGTTCCCGTTATCCTCCCCGCAAGCCTTCTCGGCGTCTACACGGCCCATCAGTCCATGCGACTCAACAACTCCCATCCGCCTGAGGCCATCTCTTACATTGCTGTGTCTGAACGTGCATCGACTCGATCCAGACACAAACTTGCATATTTGCTGCGGTGTAGTCAGCTTGCATTGGCTCGATCGGTCTCCGTACAACCCGCGTGCTCAACATGTCCGAATCTCCGCCGCCCCCACCGTCGTGGAGTATAGCTACAATGGCCAACAGTGCCGTTCAGTTCCTGCGTCTTCCCATGCTCGCATCTTCTGGTTTGGCCGTTGTCGCTAGTGGTCTCTTATATTTCAAGCAAAAGTTTGTCCCACATATTCCGAAGTCGATGTGGCTGGTTTAGCACGTGGCAATTAACACCTTGCATAGTGAACTAATATACCCGCGAAATATCCCGGCTGATGCCCGTACCAATGTTCCTAAGCCTCGACAATTTGGAATAGATGATTTTGAGGAGCTCCAGCTTCCCACACCGGATGGGGAGTCTATTCATGCCTATTTTATCCGTGCTCCACGCAAGCGACCAGACCGAAACCTGACCGTATTGATGTTTCACGGGAACGCAGGCAACGTGGGCCACCGAATTCCGATTGCTAAGGTCCTCCAGGACTTTCTCGGCTGCCATGTTCTGATGTTAGAGTATCGTGGATACGGTCTATCCACCGGGGTTCCTGATGAGAATGGATTAAAGGTCGACGCTCAAACAGCCCTTGATCATCTTCGTCAAAGGGGAGAAACTGCCGACTCGCAAATTGTTGTTTACGGACAAAGCTTAGGCGGAGCAGTGGCTATCCATCTCGTTGCTAGCAACGAAGATAAGGGTGGCATTGCCGGGTTGATACTGGAGAACACATTCCTCAGCATCCGCAAGTTGATTCCAAGGTAAGCTCCCAGCTTGTCCTATCATAGGAAGATTCTGGTTGGAGCATTGTACTGATTGGGCTGAGTGTCTTTCCTCCCGCTCGATATCTCGCACGTTTCTGTCATCAGACTTGGACTAGCGAAGAAACCCTGCCCAAAATCACCAAAATCCCCATTCTTTTCCTAAGCGGGTTGAAAGATGAGATCGTCCCGTAAGTGCTCTCGATCTAGTAGATGTGGCCGTGGAGTGAACTGACTGGCCGTACATTAGGCCCTCAAATATGACACAGCTGTTTGCTATCTGTAACTCCAACCGCAAGATATGGCGAACGCTACCGAACGGCGCACATAACGATAGTGTTGCTGAACCAGGATATTTCGAGCATATCCATTCTTTTATCACCGAAGAGGTCTTCAAGAAATGATGGACTAGCTCTGACATTTCCGTAGCTTTTGGCGCGCTAGCTTGGCGGACCTTGCTACCAGCTCTGGCGACAACGCCGACTTTCGAGCATCGGCGAGCCATGCTATCACTCTGAACTTGGTGACATCAACTCGGTCTGAGCGTAAGCTCAGCCAGAACCCTTGACGACAGCGATCGAAGCCGAGGCTGACATGCTGGAGCTCGAAACACCGGCCGCAGGTGACGCATATTTCCAATTTTATGATACCCTTTAAATGTACTCTATCATGTTTCCCCTGAGCATTTCTTCACCCCTGTCCAATCCCTTTCTCTGTCTCTATTATACGTATCTTTGAGCTGTCCTTCGATTCTACATTCAAGAACTGTCACGCTTTGAATTGTTGCCATGTGAAACGGGAGCTTTTGGTCCGGTTTGTTTGAGTTTAGATTTCAATCAATTATTTATGGAGTTCCTCATTTTTCAACTAATGTCATCTACGTATCATAATTGCGATCATACTTGAGGTCCCCGGTAGGTGAGGCCATCAGAGTAGGTATGTTATACAAGAGTAAAAGTACAAAAGAACATAACTCAATCTACAATTTCTCCGCCTCAGTCATTAGCTCCTCAATCTTAAAATTCTGCACATCCCCCCTTGTAAACATCCGCAGCAGCTCCCCCTTCCGGCCACTGGCCTGCCCTCCGAAATCATAGAAACGCTGCACACAGCTAACCAGCCACGTCGCCTCTGTCGTCGACACTCCCGAATCCGGCATCACCTGTCCATGCATGAGGACCAGACCTTTCTCCTCTGCCAGATCCAAATGATGCGTGATCGTCGTGTGCGGCTGCGCAAACGACCCGTGCAACTTATACGCGGCCAGTGGGGTAAAAATAATCGTTGAGGTATGCGTGTTTACAGCCGAGGGGACCGATGAGGCAGGCGGGTGAAATGCCCACTGCAGGAAGTGAATGTCCGCGCCTGTATTGTCCTCCGCCGCTGCTGCTGCTGTATCTTGTCCCTCGGTGGGTGTGCGGGGGAGAGGGAGGATGAATTGCGGGTTTTGGCGCGCAGCGGCTACGATTCGTTGGTATGTTTCTAGGGGGATGACAGCGCAGATGGAGTGCGGGTTTGAGGCATGCCGGAGGCGCCAGAGGGCTTCAATCTCTTTTGGGGGGAGCGCGCGGATCTTCTCGACGTCGAGGTAGGAGCTTAGAGCTTTGATGGGGGTGGAGTTTTTCTCGGATGGGGCCTGGGATTGAGAGGTTTGCGGAGATGGTGGTGGGGGAGGGGTGTGTGGTTTTTGGCTTGGGGATGGGGATGGCGCTGGAGGTTCGGGGGTGAGGATTGTTGAAGCTTCGCGGCGGAGTTTATCGATCTTTTCCTTGTGGGCTTCTTTTAGAGATTCGACAGATTCAAAACCCTCCCTGTGCATTGCATCAACAATTGAGTGTTTGGGTTTGCCATGCGCTTCGTGGACTTACTTCTGGGCTTTTTGGTTCAGCTTTGATCGGTACTTGTCGAGGACCTGGTTGGGGTCGCGGTGTGTCGCGAGAAAGCGCACATCGTGGACTTGAGCCCAGCGTCGCTGCTGAAAGCGTGCAAAAGGGGTTTGGCTCCGAGAGAAAGATTTGAAGGCCACAGATCTGAGGGACGACATCTTGTAGTGGGTTGGGTTGGCTGCTCCGCGGGAGAGTCGGGGAACTCAGTTCGAGGTGGAACAAAATTATTGGGTGTAGAAGCATAATTATGTCAGCTGCACTACATAAATAATGCGCAGCAGATGTTGCTGCGCCATGGTATGGTTCATTAAGGAACAATTATGAACTGTATGCTTGCAACTATAATTAACATCACTTATATCGCGAAGGGCGCTGCTCTGGTATTCAGCTTATAGATATCCGGATCCTCTTTCTCTTATAAGTTCAGAATCGACATCTAGAGCGTCACGTGTGCTCCTTAAAGGCACAAGGCTGAAGGTTCAGGCTAGACTAGTGAATGACTGCTACCTTATTGTCTTTAGGCGCCTTCTAAAGTTCTCACCGCAAGCCCCCTCCATCTAAAGTCCAAGTCCATCTGTTCCAGGCTCGAAGCCCAACTTGTCCAAGTCATTTATGTTTGCTTTTGCGTCCAAACCCCATGTTTGACAGCCGATCATTACTGGTTGAATCAGTGACATAAGCGCCCAGCTCCCACCTAAGCGCCAGACGAGCAGCCAACGTATCGAGACCACGACATTCGGCGTCTCGGTCCTACAACCACCTCATCTGCCCTCACCACTCGCTTTTGTCCCTCCAATGCCCTCTCAAAGAGGAGACTGAATCAGCGATCTCAATTCGTTACATCTACGAGGTAACTAGACGACCACCAAACGAATGTTCCGGGCGGCTAGCGAGGAAGAAAGACAACACTTCCTCGGTCGTGGTCTTCTCTCACCTTCCATCCCACGAACCTCCACTCGAGCCCAGCTCACGCCATGTTTTTGCCCTTGAGACTAAATGACCGAGATCGTAATAGGGAACGGACCAGGAAACTCTCATCCTCCTCATCTACCTCCTTGAAATCTAAGCACCGCCAACACCGCTCGTCGTCCCAGAAACAATCAACTCTACCGCCAACCAAGGATCAAGAAGATCCCGAACCACCGGCCCGTTCCTCCACCCCTGCCGCCTCCGTTCCCAAATCCCGCAAACAACAACGTCGCTCCTCCATGCCCAGCATCGATAGCGACAGCCGCTCCGCCACGGCCTCTTTCCTCGAGTCGAGAACCAGTTTACCATACCCGACCTTCTCGAAAGCTCACAGCAAAGAGGCCGTCGGAAAGCCAGGCATTCCTACGCCAGACCCTACCGACCTAACAGAAAAGAATCAAGACGATGAAACTAAAGGCGGCAACCAGCAAAAGCGCTCCGACAGTCAAAACGCACCGCCGAGCCCCCCGTTGACGAGCGTAGATCAGCACTCACGCAAAGGAAGCACCGTCGGAGATCACGGAGAGAAGCCGGCGGAGAAAGTGAAGGATGGGAAAGCCAGAATTCGGATCAAGACCGATGTAAACCGGTCGACTTCAAGCCTCCGCGCAAAAAAGGACGATAGCAGCAAGACAAGCAAGGCCACCGCCCGACCAGAGACTCCGAAACCGAAGCGCTCGAGTCATAGCAAAGACTCCCCCTCGCGGACAGCCACACACAAGCCATCAAAATCAAAACTCGATCCGGAACGTAAAAGGTCTCCTGCGACTGTCTCACCTCCTCGCTCTCCGCCAACTGTTCGCGATGTGGGCCTGGAATCGGCCAACGGCTCTGATGCCACTATCGCCCCTCCACGCCAGTCACCGTTCAGAGTCAAGAGCCCCGAGAAGCCACCGTCTCGCACTCAAAACCGCTCTTCTATGTCGACTCGTCCGATCTCCGCAGCAGGTCGCACGCCCCTGGATATTGCGATGGAGTATGGTCGGCTACCAACTGCTGGCTCCACATACGGAACCCCGCCTCCTCCGCCTCCTCCCCCCGAGGTTCCTGTTTCAAACGTCCGCGTTGATTATCTACTACACAATGGAGGATTGGACTACCAAGTACCAAAGTCTCTTCTAATCAACACATGCCACGGCGATCAACCACAACTTCCACCCCACCTCGCGGCTAGTAAGGTCTTCGAGCCTTTTAATCGCATATTGGATGATTACCAGGCTGTCGTCAGAAAGAACGGTTCCCTTGCAGTGGCAACCGGAGGGCGATCAGTGGCACGTCGCCTGCTTGACCGTTTAGAGGCCGTCTTCGCTCGTGACATTTCATCGGAATCGTGCCGCTGCTTAATGTGCGAGCATGATCAGGTGGAGGATCTTCCGTCGGGTGTTAGTTGGGGTGAAGTGCTAGAGCTGGTATCTGGCCGTCGGGAACTTCCAAATTGGCCACCTTTCATCCTTACAACAGAGCTTCGCGAAACAGACGTCTCTAGTGAAGAGCATATTCCAATGCAAAAGATGGACATTGACGTTCCCGAAGAGTACCGGGACCATTTTCTTCGACAGTCCCGCAAGACAAAACTCGCGGTTGACAAGTGGCTGACTGAGCAAGTTGAGCAGCCGACAAGCGCGCCGGAGGAAGTGGACGACGAGACACTGACATTTGCCATGCTTACCCATCTTGGAACCGAGCTGCGACCTATCTTCTTCGCACTGCTGGGAGTCTCGTCATCTTCACCAACACCACGACCCGATGGAGAGCCTCGAGAAAGACCTCCCGCCTTAGTCTCTTCCTCTTTCGCAATCCAACGCCTCTACCGTTTGTCATCGAGACCTCGAGACCCAGAAACCGCCATGTACATGCTAAATAACCCTGGAATACATCATGTTTTGGCGACACTTGCTGCCATTAGCGACGACGAGTGGGATATCTTGATATCAGGACGTTTCGACGGCTTTCTTCGCAGTGGAGCAGAAGACACTTTCCCTGCCGGATCTACGCCCAGCCGCTGGAGCAACAGCCGCTCAAACACCCCTTTCAGCACCGGAAGAATGTCCCGCGGCCCCACCCCCAGCCCTCTCGACGGCGGCTTCCGCCCAATGAGCCAACCATACGGCGGTCCCAGCTCACCAGGCTCATTTGGCGGCCCAATCGCGCTAGACGAAGAAATGGAGATTGCCGCTCTGGCCGAAGTCGAACGCGAAATCTACTCCGGCATGGAAGCCCTGGAGGACGCCTTCGAGGCCCTCCACTGCAAAGCAGAGGCCGTACGCCTTGCCCTCCGTGAACGCGGAGCCGGCCTCGCAATCGCCAATCAGAACCGCCGCGGAACAGTCGTCGAAGCTCGCCTCGGCACTCCCGCATCCTCATACCCGTGGGAAAGCGGTACGGACGACGACTGGATTGACGACGCCCAGTCCCTCGCCCCCGATGACTCGGCGAGCAATATCAGCTCAAACCGCCGACGGCGCCCGAAGCGACGCACTGAACGCCGCACGCCTGCGCCTGTTGAAGAGGAGGACGAGGGCGAGGAGGGGTCCGTCCCGGGGCGAAGGGATAGTCGGAATTCTAGGCGGAGGTAAAATGACCACAAGTACTTGGTAATCTCTACATATATTGCATGCATGCGAGCAGTACAATTATTACGATACGCCCCCTTTGATGAATGAATTGAGCCTACGCATTTCCATGATGAGACGGTATGAAATGATATGATTTGAGATGAGATCCTTGTTTTATTCGATATACCAAGAACTGTTTTTCTTTTTCTTTTTTTTGTATTTCCCTTGTATAGCAAGAGTCAGGGGGAGAGGAAACGACCCTAATAACAGAGTAGAGCAGGGAAGAGAAGAGAAGAGAAGAGAAAGCAAATTGTCATATCTCACAGTTTCTAACGACAGTAGTATCTAAAGCATAGGATCAGAAGTGTGCTAGACAAGCTATTGGGCTTCGAAAGTATAGGAATGATGCCGGGCACTTATTGCTCCTAATCTAATATAGGTCTTACTTTATGAGCTGATTGAAGGTGAACGAAGCTTCATAGATAAGTCCTGAACTTAACTATAGGTTCAAGAGGGTAAGTTCAAGAGGGAACTCATACAGGTACCCCGGAATCACCTCCGTGACAATTTCGAGCCCACCTCCTCCCCAAGAGACAAGGCAATCAAAGATCCTGCGGTCAAGCCTCGTCTAGGCTTCCCTTCAGCCTTGGTGAAAGTGACAGGCTGGGTGCCTCACTGCCAAGCAGATAGTCTCGATCCTCGGGGCTTGGGGCTTGACTATTCACTGGCCGGACGATGATCGAATACCCGAAGTGGATCTTTCTGGAAAACCACGCAATTGAGCTGCAGTTCAGGCTATTATCATAGCAAATGAGAAGCATCTTATATTCAATTTCTCAGGCAAATAATTGTGCTGCGGTGCCTGGGCAGGAATATGGGCGTGGCAGTGTCGGTCTGTTGGCACCGAAGAAATTTTCCACATCCATGTCCCCTCGAGTGCTTTTCACAGAGTCGGACTATTCCCCGCTCGGAGGGGCAGCCGAGCTACGGAAGATGAGGCATTTCTCTTGAGGAGATTAGAGATAAACGCACGTACGGGATACGTATTGCCGTGTCGTAACCCATGATCGACCACGAACGGGTTCGTACGGAGTACAGGCACATCAAAACTCGGAAGCGCCGCACGGCAGATGAGGTCATGCCATTAGATCAAGGCAAGGTAAAGACAGGCATTGCCCAGTTCATTTGTGAGGTACGATCTGTAGGGCACACAACATCCAAAGTTTATTGTCATCGCACTAGAACCAAGTTAGTCAAAAAGAGACTTGCTGTCTCTTGGAACAATTGGCGACCAGACAGCAGATTATGGATGATGTTGTAATATGGGGTATGGTAACCCACGCCAGATCTCTACTCCGTTGTATCGAGACTCGATTCTCAAACAGCAGACATAAGGGTATCGATGGGAGGTGTCCACTATCGTAGTCGGGACCCGGGCGAGGGGCGACTGCGGAGACTCCGCACTCCGCATTCCACATGGATTCTCGTGGTGTCTGTCAGTGTCTGGGTCAGCTGTCAACTTTGAAGGGCAAAAAGAACTTTATTGCCGAGTTAAACCATGGATTTCATTCAGTCAGGAGGTTTGGATCGATTAATGAACCATTGTGTATACACCTGGAGGCGTGACAGCTCAGGACTCAGGTATGGAAAGCGGATTTCACGCGGAGGACAAGCTGCACGAGCACCGCAGAACCAGATGTAACTATTGCTGGCGGTTCGAGTCCTGAGCGGCAGAGCCAGGCTCTACGAGTTCGCGGGGCAGAGACAATGGTATTGGTGGCATAGCATGGCTGGTGGCTGCTTATGGCTTGCTTGGCATCAGTTGTTCCTGAGCTAGTAATGCACCAGATTGTGATCTGAATGAGAGAGTGTCAGTGATGTGGTCTGAACTCGTAAGTTGTAGCAACAGTCGCATGCGTGAAGAACGGACAGCAACACCGGTGACGGAGAAAGAGTCGCTCCGTTCCTATCCATCTCATGGGATCCATCCGTCTCCGAGCACAAGAGTGCTACAACATCTACTCATCTAGCATCTAACTAGTTCAAGAAAGTTCCAATGCCGTCATAGACAGATCGACACTTGGCTGCCAATCATGGCTGACCATTGCCATGAGTTAGGAGGCTTCTTACTTTTTCCGTTGGTTGCTCCTATGGAGGACATGCTGACGGCAACCAGCAAATCTCTAGCACAGCTTTAAGACCACCATTCGAAGTTCTCGAACACAACGGCGATCGATTGCAGGCCGAGCTCTGAATGTTGGCCAACGCGATTATTGAACCTTGGAAGGCCACCAGTCGAGAGCATCGGTTGCCCCCGTTCACATGGAAACCCGCCGCGCTCTATCCTCCCAAGGGCCAACAGAACAACGTGCTTAAAGACGAACATTGCTCGGAAGCACGTTCCTGGGTTTACGTTGCGGATAGAACTGGGTCTGAACAGGCTGAGCCGCTGAATGATGGTTATCAACTGATAGACCTACTACATCGAGATTCGAGCCACGCTGAACCGCTGATACTCAACCACAGTTTGCCTGCGAGGAAAACTGCGTACGAATTCCCCTTTAAGATGAATGATGAGCAGGGATCGTCAGCCACTTACCCCGAAATAGGTCGTTATCCGGGATTGGATCCAGATTATTACCCGATCGGCAGTGCGGGTCAACGTGGGTTCGGGAATAATTCTGGAGTGAGCTGGACTTTTGACGACCGTTTGATTGGGGAAACGCCGCTGGATTGCCATGCTAGCACGCTAGCGCAAGGCTGGGCGAATCTTACATTTTGCTCCTTGCGGGGTTTTACGCAAGCTGCAACGTGCCTTCTGCTCCGAGGCCACAGGCAAGCTTTCGCCTCCGTGCTCAAGCTGCCTCGGCGCTGGGCATGAGAATGGCATCGTAGGGCCGGCAGGCATTTGTTACATCTTGCTCATAAGTTCGCCATGGAGCTGCGCAGTTGACGGTGCGGGGGTGTTCAGTTTCAGAAATTCCCACGCTGCGGCGATGCGGCGCTGTGAGCCTGTGTAGTGTGCAGCGTATGCCAGGATTCAACTCCATCATGAGGGGCTCAGGCACACCATGAGATCGGCCGCCAATGATAATAGAACAAAAGACAATAATATGTCAGCCGGAGTTCGACTAACGATCATTTGTTTTATTAGACGTTTCGCTTTCCACCTTCCGGAATGACTCTTTCCCAATTTTGAAAACTTCGCAGAAGACATTACTTTTTGCCTCGTAGGCAAGCCAGAGCAGTCAACCCCTGTTAACTCGTTGGATCTTCGTCGGACTCAGCCGCCGAGATATCTCTGGGAAGTTGAAGATGTGACACTCGATCCACACCGTTCGAAAATATTGGTACACCTCGTGGGGTCGTTGGACTTCGAGACGCATGGCGCGAACTCTATTATCCCGTCTGGCTTAAGCTTTGCTTCTATACGCCAGTCGTTTTGATGGGGCTGAGGTGTGTCTGATCTCTTTCTGTTTCAAGTTAATCGAGCTGGTCCCTTTTGATCCCTCAAAGCTTCTAACCTGCCCTCTCGATGTTTTGCCGTTCTTGACTATTTCTAATTCATTTCTAATGAAAGTGGATAGACACTCGCCCCTCTCCGAGAAGATCAGGACAGGCTAAACTAGGGAGATCGTTCGAACTAGCAAACTTGCCGCAGTGTCTCGTCCCCAAATACTCGACTAGCCCAGGCACATCTACCACGGTCCGACTTTTCTTTCTTCTGTCCAGGTGCCGAAGCCATACCGGTCTGGACGAGTCCCCTCGGATAATGCTTGCGGTGCTTCCAAGCATTCTACTCTCCACAATTGTCAACAATGAGTCTTTTCGAGGTTCTTCTTTCCCTTGGCGGCGCCAACGATGGCAACCATGCCCTTCTGCCGCGGGTGGCCTACACAGATAACAAGGCAGGAGAACAAGGCATCGACCCGCTGCCAGAAGACCATCGTAGGGGTCTGATAGCTGTCTTCGTTATGGCCATTCTCTCCACTGTCGCTACCCTCGTCCTGATCGGCTTCATCACCTATCGATTAGTTTTCTGGCGCTCAAACTACCAACGGTACATCGGTTACAATCAATATATCATCCTCATCTACAACCTGGTTATTGCGGATATTCAGCAGTCTCTCGCCTTCTTGATCTGTGCGAAGTGGTATGCCGAAAACAAGATTGAGGCGTCTTCGGCAGCGTGCTTTCTACAGGGTTTTTGGCTCCAAATAGGAGATCCGGCCAGTGGGATCTTTGTCCTCGCCATCGCTTTCCATACGTTTTATTTGGTTGCTATGGGCCGCAAACTGAGCTATAAAGCCTTCGTCTCGATTGTTATTGGGCTTTGGGTGTTTGTTGCGATTCTGGTCATCATCCCATTGGCATCTCATGGAGCGGACGTCTTTGTCCCTGCTGGAGCTTGGGTAAGTCTTACTCTGATCCTCCCACGGATTTTTGTCCACATGACTAATATTCTATAGTGCTGGATTAGTGAAGATTACGAGCCCATTCGCCTCTGGACGCACTATGTCTGGATCTTCCTCGCCGAGTTTGGCACGGTTTGCCTGTACGCTGTGCTGTGGTTCCAACTTCGCCGCCGAATCAAGCAATCGGCCATCCTAGGCAGCAGCCATATCGAGAGTCTGAAGCGTCTGCGCCGAGTCGTCGGATACATGGTTATATATCCTATCGCTTACATTGTTCTGTCTCTCCCTCTGGCGGCGGGACGTATGGCAACCGCGCGAGGCAATACTCCGGGTGTCGTATACTTTTGCGTCGCTGGAGCGCTGATCACAAGTTCTGGACTGGTCGATGTCCTGCTCTATACGCTAACCCGAAAGAACTTGATCCTGGAATCTGAACCCAGTATGGATCAGAGTTACAACAAATTCCCGAGCGGCAAGAATCGCGGCCATCACCTAACTACGATGACGGATCCGAAGCTTATGCGCACAGACATCAGCGCTCTCCGCACATTTAAGGGAGACGATGAAGAGCAGAGTCGGGATGGGTCGACAGATGATATTGTCAGGAAGAACGATGTCGAGCTTGCCCCGATGGGCAAAGTGTACCAGCACACCACTATCGAGATCACATCCGAGCCGGCATATTCCTCAGGGGAGGCAAATGACAGCGGTCGAACAAGCCGTGACTCCCCACCGCCGATTGCCAGGAGCCCTCCTCCTGAGAGATGGGGGAGGTGAAACTCCAATTCTGTTGCAGCTTTTTTTTTTCTCGGAACCTCGTTTCTAAACAGTCTCTCACGCCCAACTTTACTCCTCTCGTACATGATTTAATCGATGTCCCCCCTTTCCTTACTTACCTTCCTCTAACTGGCGGCTCTTTGTTCGACTTTTCGCATTGACACCTATCGCCTTGGCTCATATCATTCCTTCACGCCAGTTTCATTACCAAACGATAATACCCTACCATAATTTCGTTTCTTCATGTCAGGCCTCGAGCAGAGATACCCGGTTCTGGTGACGAACTCTATGAGCGGATTCATGTCGACCTTCCAATTACATTTCTTTTTTTTTTTCCTTTCCTTTCTTTACAAGAACCATGGCACTCTTCTGTGCTTCTTCTGTGTACATATAATCTATTTACCCTGTGTGATCTAATCTCCCACAAGCAAGGCGCCTGGAAATCTCAACCAAACAATGATGAAACACCTCTCATTCCAAGTATCTGCAGAACCAGACATTGCACCATGGTACGCACTCCGTGTAATCAGAGGTACCACAGCGAAGCCCCCGAAGTCCAAACACTGACTCGCACGGGTTCGGCCAATTCCCGACTCCTGCCGAGTGATCTGTGGCTAGCGATCCGTGATCATCGCCAAACGGATCCGTATCCCATATCGGGCGTAGCTAGGGCTAAGAGTGTCGATCATATTCGGAACTAGAGCTCAGAGCTAGCTTCGTTCTTCGATCTCAGTCTCCAGAGGCGGCACAGGTTCCAGGATTCTGGGACGCGCTCTGAAGCTTATTTTCATTCTTGTTACTCCTTTTTTTGTTTTGCTTTTTTTTCTTGTCTTTTCCGCGGGGTGGGATACGGCGGGGAGTACTCGGAGTAACTATGTGCACTTTATCCTTACACTATGACTCAATATCTAAAATCGAGATGTCTACATTCCAAGCTCCTCAGCTGAAGCTCTAGTCATGCTCTTGTTCAAGCAGATTCCTCGCCGTGCCCTATCACAGCTCACAACGGTCTCGAACTCTTGCGTCTTACGAGACCACCTGCAATAACAGACACCCCCAACTCCAGAGAGTCAGAAGAACAGACCGTTTCACTTGATGCTTAGCACGGCAAGCGCATCCCGAATATCTGGTCTGGCTAATCTGATTCTGCGCCACCACGGATTTCACCCGGGACTACATAGTACGCTCACCATCCATCATCTAGGATCTAGGATTCTAAAATAGGTCAATGGGCCGAAATCGACAGATGATAGCCAAGACGATGATCATCTTCGGCCAGATAATTCCGATCGACAGATCGGCGGGTCCATCGGCTTGGTTGTTGCCGTTGATGGGCATGACGATGGACTCCCGTCCGGTTTGAGTTTGAGTGGCGGGCGCAGTGAACTCCGAGACTGTACATAGCTTGTTGCATGGGCCGTGTGGCATTGCTCTCGAACTGGTGGCTGCTTTTGGACCCGGTGTAGAAGTAGATCAGATAGAGATGCACGTGTGTATCTCGCTCGTAGACTAGGGGGCATCCAGGAGCTGGATAAGGTTGCGGTGATGGATGCTGTCTTTCAGGCAGGCTTTTGTCCTACTGTAGATCGGGCTTCTAGGTTTGCCATTGTGGTGAGGTGTGCATTTTTCTTTGATCTTTTGGGCTTTGTCTTTCCCTCTACATACATCCCGTACCTAGACGGGTGGTATTTGATAGTAGGAAAAGAGGCAGGGGTATATGCTCCCTCTGACCATAAACAATGACTGGCTGTGAATAATGCCATTGTATGCTACTCTGCTACGCAGAGTTCCTTTGATCTTGAGGTAGTCGGGGACTCGAGGCCCGTCGGCAGGAATCCCGCCTCGTCGAGTCAAGCTTTGTGCTTGTGCTTGGCTTGTCGCTATATACATTCTCAGGGGGTCTTTGCTTTATAGTCTACATGCAGGATAGTCGAGTTAATTTATAATATCTGTGGCGTATTCAGGGCGGATTTGGCTCAATGATGGACTGAATACCCTTGGCCCCCATGCTACTCTCGCATATACTTGTCAGCACATACTGCTATGTAGGAGTATTTGGTGTCTACTGAAAATCAACCTGAGTGTCTTATACCTGAATTATATAGAAAGGGGCATGCAAAACAATTTAGCCAATAAAACAAATACTGTTTGGCAGTGCAGGTGTATAAGTTAAGAGTCCTTGCCCTAACAAGCGGGCCAACAGGGCTTCTAGTGTTCTTGTTGCCCTATTTTGAAGCTGGTAGTAACCATCTATTTCTGCTCGGTTTTTCTTCTTCGTATGGTCTGGTTCTATCGGATTCAGTTCATGCAATTCCAGTATCACTACTGTGCTTCACCACTAAGAGCATGTGCGGAACTATATATTTGCCCTAAGAGCGATGAATTTCAGCCGCGAACCGATACATCATCAATAACGCTTATCGAAGACCATTTACTCACATCTGATGATAGTGCTGGATAATTAATTGAAATGATAGGTCAGTTTAGACATGTATATAAGGGCGCTTTGAACAGGAAGATGAACGACACCGGAAAGTAACTATGAGCCGCACAGGTTTGAAATTTATTGTTGGGCTATAGGTGTAGAAGTTGAAGCCGACATCAACAAGTTTCCATAGTATAGTGGTTAGTACGGCGGTCTCATAATCTGACAGTTCCCATCTAAAGGATCTGGCAATCCGCAAGCACGAGTTCGATTCTCGTTGGAAGCACTTTCTTTTTGCACCTTCTTTTTATTCTCCCGTCTGTCAATCTTCAATATCAATACCTTGCTGTTGAATAATAATAACCCTCTCAAGAACTATAACAGCGCCGTGATCCGTAGTAATTCAGGACTCGTAAAAGGCGTGCGCTAATTATCTACCTATTTCTGCTGTGACGTTAGACGTAGCGTCGGAATTAAGAATCCGCCGGCTCGGCTCCGACCAGTCAGGCATCAGATCACTCCAACTCCTTGCCCTGCAAACTCGCCGATACGATAAATACGATATCTACCTGTGATACTATGTCCCTCAGTCTACTTTGAATCCCTGCCCGCACAATGCCCTCTCGCCGCAGCCACACAAAGTCCCGTCGGGGCTGTTTTCAATGTAAACGGAGACATGTCAAGGTTCTTCATTTCCCTCACCGACGTGTGCTGACGAGCCACCGCTGACAACGCTTACAGTGTGACGAAGGCTCCCCCAGATGCATACTCTGCAGGAAAAGAGGCTTAGAATGCGATTACCCTCCGTCTGGAGAAGGAGATAGCCAGTTGCCACTCACACCGCAAGGGTCCAGTGACACCTCCTCAGGCGACCCCTGGAGCAACCAGACCAGAATGCTCGAAATGAAACTCTTTCACCACTTCGTAATCGATGCCTCATTTACGCTGCGACAAGACGTGCTCGAAGCCGGGCACTTCCAAGTTGCAGTACCGCGACTCGCAACCTCAAGCCCCTTCCTTCTAGACATTATCTTGGCCTTCTCAGCGCTCCATCTCGCATTCGTCGAGCAAGGCGATAGCAAATGGCTAGAAATTGCGCTGAAGTACCAAAACCGAGCGTGTTCTGCGTTTAGTCGTGTATTGGCCGACCTTGCGCCGGAGGATCTGGGGCCTGCGTTCATCTGCTCGATTTTCATTATGCTCTGCGCGTTTGCGTACCCCTGTGTGTCGCAGAATCGGGATACGTTTGATCCGCTGAGTCAGGTTTTGGAGATTAATCGGCTGCTGGTTGGGTGTGCGTTTTTGTTCCAGCAGTTGGATAGTGTTGACCAGCCGGAGGAGATGAAGGCTTGGTTGGTTTATAAACGGCCCGAGGTATTTGTTAAGAGCGGGCAGATCGAGGAGTGAGTTTGCCGACGCCTTGCTCTTGGAGTTTTTCTAATGAGGTGTGTCTAGGAGAGAAGATAACTCGGCTCTTGAGCAGTTACAACGGTATGTCCGAGGTGAATGTTAATGGATGGATGATCTGTGCTGACATCGTAGGGAACTCTTGAAATCACTCGACCACCTCCGGAGCACTATCGACTCTGCGGACGGGCCACACCAAGCCATGTACCAAACGACCTGGGACACGCTCCAAGAAATGATTAAAGAGTGGCCACTAGGCAAGAACAAAGGCGGGATTCTCGCGTTCCCTATTCACATCAGCGAAGAGTTCATGTCGCAACTGAAGGACGGAGACTGGACGGCTCGGATGATCTTCCTACACTATGGTGTCGGGATGCATCTCCTCTCGAGTAAATGGTATGTTGGGATCTGGGGTCGTCGTTTGGTTGCGACGGTGCTTCAACCACAGGAGGAGATCCCGCCTGTCTGGGAGGAAACCGTAGCGTGGGCGAGACAGGCGGTGGAAGTTAGTCCACTACAGGGAAGCGAGGAAAGAAAAGGGCCCAGCGAGATGGTGTTGAGGTAGTCTGCCTCGATATCAAAGACTGTAGAATACATTGTAATAGAGAGCAATCACCTGACCTGGCCTCACCGGACCCCCGGTCGGGTGATCTGCAGTTCTTATCATGCGCTGGATCCCCCTCCACTCCGCTTATCAATGCCCGGTTCCTGACTCTGCTTCGCTGCGACCTTGGGCCTGCTGCCCTTGGGCCGTTGGAGACTTTCTCCAAAATGTCTCCTTTTCTGTCTCTCCAGCTGGTTTCTACTCCAACCCTCCCAGCGGTGCATTCCAGCGTGGTAGTATACGCGGCTAAGACAACAAACCGCCCGAAATGCAGGGATACGACGGCCAGGATGTGGAGAAACAGGTAAATCCCCGGCTTCTATTTGCCTAGCGGTCCGGAATGAAAGCAACATGCTAATATGGGGCTGCGATGGTGTCACCCAGCCACTTTTATTCAAGCCTTTTCCAAGCCAGTCCGCCGCCGAGTCCGATTCCAAACCCGAAAGTAGTTTCTATTTGGCTTGTGGTCAGGCAGTACCGGTAGTAGTGACACGCCCCTTGCAGCGTCGGAATTGGACCATGTCGCGTGTTTTGAGGCTCTCGCTTTGTACGACGCTCCTTTTGGTGATTTTGGCTATTCATCTCCCGGGTGTACGCACGTCGCCGCTGAGCTCGGATCATTTCCCTCGTCGAGATGAAGGGGTTGAAGAGGGGAAGCGAGGTGCGGTTGCCAGTGAAAGTGCGATCTGTAGTCAACATGGGACGGATATTATTCTGAGAGGCGGGAATGCTGCTGATGCTGTAAGTTTCGTTGTTTATGCTCGTACGGTGATTGCTGATTCTCGCTTTAGATGGTCGCGACGATGCTATGCGTTGGCGTCATTGGTAGGTCGGTCGGATCCAGATATACGTGCGACACTAAGAGGAATAGGAATGTACCACAGTGGTATTGGAGGAGGAGGCTTTATGCTTGTCAAGTCGCCCGAAGGCTCTTTTGAATATATCGACTTTCGTGAAACTGCCCCGGCCGCAGCCTATGAGGAGATGTTCGATAACACGACCGATGCTTCGGTATCCGGCGGGTTAGCAAGGTAAGCTGCTACTGGACTGTAAACATGAACACACTGACTCCTATAGCGGCGTTCCTGGCGAACTGCGCGGCCTTGAGTATCTGCATGAAAAGTATGGCTCTCTCCCCTGGTCAGAGCTTGTGCAGCCAGCGATCCATACCGCACGGTACGGGTTCCCTGTCGGCCCGGATTTGGTTCGTTATATGGAGTCGGCTATTGGGGACGACGAGGACTTCCTGGTCAACGATCCCTCGTGGGCTGTTGATTTCGCGCCAAACGGGACCCGCGTCAAGCTCGGAGATACCCTCACCCGCAAGCGGTACGCGGATACCCTGGAGACTATTGCTTTAGAAGGCCCGGATGCTTTCTACTCGGGGCCTATTGCGGAGTCAACCATTAGAGCACTGCGTGCTGCGAATGGTACCATGACGCTAGAGGATCTCAGTAATTATACGGCTGTTGTGCGGGAGCATGCGCACATTGATTATAGGGGGTTCAAGGTTACGAGCACGACTACTCCGTCGAGTGGAACTGTTGCCTTAAACATGTTGCATGTTCTTGACACGTACGAGCCGCTCTTTACGCCGCAGAATATCAATATCAGTACTCATCGACTGGACGAGGCGATGCGATTCGGATATGGTTTGGTAGGTACTCTCTCGAATACTTTCCATGTTCAACTTGGCTAACAACTCTACTTAGAGAACCGTCCTCGGCGACCCTGGTTTCGTCGATGGGATGTCGGAGTATGAGAAGCAGATGCTGTCAAAGCAAACGGCAAATGACATCCATGCGAAGATCTCTGACCTCCGTACACAGAATGTGTCCGCATACAACCCCGACGGGCTTGAGAGCTTGGAGACGTAAGTTCCCACCACCCATTCGGTGCCCCAATCGGTCTAAAACATGACAGTCCTGGCACATCGCACATTGCCACAATCGACCACTCCGGCCTTGCCATCTCAGCAATTACAACAATCAACCTCCTATTCGGAAGTAAAGTCGTCGTTCCTGAAACTGGTATCATAATGAACAACGAAATGGATGGTAAATTCTTCACCCTTCGCCAGTAAATGGATTACACTAATCATGCATAGACTTTTCCATCCCCAATTCCTCCAACTCCTTCGGCTACATCCCCTCTGAATCAAACTACATCCGGCCCGGGAAGCGCCCTCTTTCATCTTGTACCCCCGCAATTGTAACTTACCCCAACGGTACAGTCTTCTTCGTCGCCGGCTCCGCGGGCGGCAGCAGAATCATCACCGCTACCGTGCAGAACATCATCCACGCCGTGGATCAGGGCCTCTCTGCGGCCGAGGCACTAGCAAGACCGCGATTGCACGATCAGTTGATCCCAAACCAGGTTGCCTTCGAGTATGGGTTCGATAATGGGACCGTGGCGTTTATGAAGGCTAGAGGGCATAATGTTACATGGATGGCGCCGGGGACGAGTACAGCGCAGGCGATTAGGGTCCTACCGAATGGGACTTTTGACGCGGCGGGGGAACCGAGACAATTGGATGCAGGTGGGTTTGCGGTTTGAGCAGATGTCGATATTTTGGGATATGGTTCGTCGGGTATTGGTGGATGCAGATAATATGGCTGCGTTATAGGGATTTGTTTCCTGTTTGGCGATATACCCATATACACCTCTGTGACATGAACTAGGTAGATCTATACGTGATATGTGTGAAGAAGCTTAAACCTTATGCCAATGATCCTCTGTATCGTATAGATAGTTAGACTCAATTAGTTGAGGTAGGCCTAGAGTCTGAAGACCAGAACATGTGGCCCGTGCGCCGTCAGGGCTCCGCTCCGCTTGGTTTTCGGTTTCCCCGATCCCCAGATTCAATCTTGATCTTCGACTCCGACACCACCTGCGGTGCGCGATGTGAACAACCCATTCCCGTCAATTTTGGATACGGTTCGGCCTCAACTATATTTATTCAGACTTGTTTTAAGTGTCAAATGTTGAATTATATAACACAGCGCTGATAAGTGCGGGGTTTGAGTGAGGGGGTTTCCGTCCATTGCTGGGTTAGCTACCCACTTGAGACAAGATTGCTGTGTTATTCACTGTGTTTGTGGCCTTTCGCACCTAAAAACTTCATTACTTCTCCCCCAGCTCTTACTGATATTTGTTCTATGAAGGCCGACTCAAGACCGGGCAGTGACACAATCGCAACATGACGGGCAAGAACCGAACTCGAACGGACCGAGACAATCAAACCCTAGCGGAGAAGGGCCACCCTAAACCGAAACGCAATGCGAGTCGAAAGCGCTGCAGCGAGATCCAAACCGAACTCATAGATGGCTCCGCAGAGAGAGACAAGAGGCAGAGGAAAAGCAACAAGCGGGTGAAGCATGGGACAATCCGTTCATCGCATGCGCCAACGTCCATAGCACCCGAGAACTGCTGTACGGCACTTGAAGCGCTTGATGTGTCGGGTTTTCAGAAGCCGATGATTCGCCGGGGATGACGTCCGGTGATGAGGTGAGGTCGAAATATTTCTTGGGTTTTGATCTGAAGAACACGAAGAGCACGAAGAGAAGGGCTAGTCGTGCTGATGTAGAGGAGCTTCCAAGCGGGAATAGTGTGGCAGAAGATGTGCGAGCTCTCCTTGATGGTGTTGGTCTGATGCCTGAATTCTTACTGTCTGATTCGGACTTGAGCGATGTGCCTAGTGATTTCGAGTCCGACGATATTGATATCTATCTTGATTGTCCTTCACCGACCCCCGCCCGCTCGAAATCTCGAGAGTACGATGATAGTCCAGCGACACCTTTACGCTGCGCTGTCACTCGCGATGAGAGGGAGCAGACTCCGCTCCAAATTGACACCCTGTCGAACCTACTCTTCGCAGAGAAAAAACCTCGCCTAAAGCCAGTACGGATATCACCCTATTTCCGAGGACCTCTCGTCAATGAAGACTCTTGCCTCCCATTCCCGCCCATTGAGACGCCGAGCTTTGGATTAGTCCAGGAACAGCTTGCACACGATCCATTCCGCCTGCTACTTGCAACTATCTTCCTGAACCGCACGCGGGGCGGCGTCGCTCTTCCGGTCCTGTTTCAGGTCTTCGACCACTACCCGACGGTGGAAGCCATGGCCGCGGCAAATCTTGACGACCTTACAGATATGATACGCTGCCTCGGGTTCCAGAACCAGCGGGCGAAGAAATGCATCGCCCTGGCACAGACATGGCTTGACAAGCCGCCAAGCCGCGGAAAACGATACCGTAAGCTCAATTACCCAGCCAAGTCAGACGGTCGAGACGTCAAACCAACCGAAGCCATCTCAGAAGACGATCAGCGCATAGCGTGGGAAATCGCGCATCTCCCTGGAGTCGGTGCCTACGCATTGGACAGCTGGCGGATCTTCTGCCGCGACGAGCTGAGAGGCCTAGCTGAGGATTGGAAAGGCAGTGGCGCGGTGACATCGGAGTTTGTTCCTGAATGGAAGTCTGTTTTGCCGCTGGATAAGGAGCTGCGGGCCTATTTGACTTGGATGTGGTTGAAGGAGGGGTGGGTTTGGAATCGGGAGAGTGGAGAGAGAACACGGGCTAGTGAGAAAATCATGCGTGCTGCGAGGCGTGGTGCGACGGCCCATATTGAGGGTGGGAATTGGGTTCTTGAGACTTCTCCTGTGAAGCGGGCTGTTCGGTAGATATATAGAGTTATAGCTTAGCACGCGACATTGCTGCTGTTTTTGTATGCATTGCGCAAACACTAAATTAATTCTATGCTGAATCCTTTGGCCAAGAATGACTATCGAATTGTGATTGAAGATCATAACCCCTTGGTGATCTCCTGAGACACGATCCCGACTATACGGAGTCCCTCCTAAGACAACACCGACGCCTCAGGCAGAAACGCCATCATGCAACTTGGACTTCCGACCACGTTCTTTATCCATCATCGCTCATCTGACAAAGCCCCATTGCAAACTCCCATATACTCTTTCGCTCTCATGAATATCCGTTCGGTCTTTTAACTTTCCTTCCTACGCGACCCCTCTCGCCCATGGCATACGCCCACTCCAGTAACCTCCCGCCTCTCCAACCGTGACCTGATCTAACCTACCACCCCCGACGCTTTCCTTTCCTACAATTCCACAATGGCGAACCGGCAAATCACCCGGCGCATCCTCATCAGCGCTTCAATTCTCGTCTTTTTTCTTTTCGTTCTTTTCATCCAACCATATGGCCCACCGAGTCCCGCCGTCCGCGCACCGGGGCATCTCGAGAAACCAGAATCGACATCAATCACAGTCAAAGAGGACCTGATCAAGGGGGATATTGTTATGCCGAAACTCGGGAATGAGACAGCTAAGTATGCGACGCTTTGACTGCTAGCTTCCTCGCAGAGAAGATAGGATGCATGGGCGAATGCTAACCGGGGAACTCTTTCGAATCATATAGAGCCGAACTCGGCCGCGCAACTTGGAAATACCTCCACACTGTGCTTGCTCGATACCCCGAGGATCCTACGGAGGAACAGCAGGAGACACTGAAGTCTTTCATATACCTTTTTGCGCGATTATACCCTTGGTATTTGCCACCCGTTCATTTACCCCCGACACGATGTTATATTGAATACTGTGCTGACTGGTTTGATCTGGTGGTAGTGGTGAATGCGCTTCACACTTCCAGGGACACCTGAAGAAATACCCGCCGCAGGTCTCGTCGCGGAATGCGGCTGCGGGGTGGGGGTGTTTTATCCATAATGAGGTCAATACTATGCTGAAGAAGCCGACCTTTGATTGTGCGAAGATCGGCGACTTTTATGATTGTGGGTGTGCAGAGGATCCGGATGATGATGCGGAGGGTGGAAGTGGGAGTGTCAAGACCAATGAGGGGACTGGGGATAGGACTGAGGTTACGAGGAGTGAGGATGCTGCTCCAGACGCAGTAGCAGTGGGTCATACTGTTGAGAGCATCACGCCGGTGGAGATCTCGAGGGAGCCGTGAGTGTTCCATCTTATATAATCTTACTCAATTACGATCACTAACAGCGGTGCTCTAGGCCTACTCGCGGCGGATAGATCGGTTTACAATTGGCGAATCAGCCTGCAGATACCTACTACATACAATTTTGAACAACAAAGCTTGTCAACGCTGGCTCGTTGAGAGTACGATAACTTGCCCACCTGGGACATCCGCGACATTGGAATTTGGCCACTTTCGATCCACCAAGGTAATCCGAGATGAGGTAGGGTCATACAGGAGACCACGGGAAGCCTTTGTTAAGGCATATTGAGATGCATATTCGTGCGCATGACTGCATTGATGCAGGCGCAGTTGCAGCTGACCCGAGGCGAGGCTCCATCATACCACCTACTAGGCAGATCGCGAGGATTGTTTCAAACAGATCGCGAACTCTTTAATTATTTCTTGATTCAGTAAAATGATACTAGAAGGCTTATTATTATAACCATATCAGCTTCAGAACCTATAGCCCCCTAGAGACCAGTCATACAGAGGAATGTTTGTTTATGCCTGAGCGCCGAGGCACAATTTAATCCCAAGACAGACTAGCGTAATCTGCTACCCACCTTTTTCTTTTGCGCAGCAGGTGATTGATTTCTTCCATTTTTCCTGAGGCTTGATCGCGCCGGACGAAAGACCCCTCGTTCGTCTGATTTTCAGCTGCTTATTATACCTTCGGGGTATTGCGCAAGCGCCTCGCTCCTCCATTCGTTCTTTGGCTCTCCTCCCGCCTGCTGCCTATCAGGTTGGACTTGTGTTTTCAGTCAACAAACACTCCCCCCATCGTTTGCGAAGGATCACAGTACTTTCATTTGCGGGGTTGCCTCATCCTTTTGTCTTCGTTTGATCACCCGGTCAGAAGAATTCAAGAAATAAGTTTTCTCCTGCAACTTGCGACAATTGTTTGTGTGTTCTACCAAAGCGAAATCTTGTCAACATGGTTTCGTTCTCGTGCGAGGTGAGTCTCGGGTTTGGCCTCGGCGGCAAACACGCATCGCAAATAGAGACACTTTGTTGGATTGACTTGCTGACGCTGCTTTGTGTCTAGGGATGCGGCGATGTTCTCACCAAGAAGAAGCTCGATCCCCATCGCAACCAATGCCGCGGCGCAAGCTTCACTTGCATCGATTGTATGGTACATTTCCAGGGAACTCAGTATAGGTCGCATACGGTATGAATACACCTTGGTTTTGATGTGCTGCCGGATGTACAGCGACTCTATTTATACCTCGGCTGGCATTTTATTACGTGAAACTAATTGAGTTTGCAGTCTTGCATGAGCGAGGCTCAGAAATACCAGGGCGCACTCTACAAGGAGAAACCAGCCAAGAACCAGCGCAACAACAAAAACAATAATGACAACAACAACAACAAGAACGGAAACAACCAGTCGAAGCCGAACGCTGGCCACCGCGCTCCCTACGTCGAAGACGCCCCTGACTCCCAGGTCAACTTGGTGCCCACTGCGCCTACTCCTCCCGCACCCGCTGAGACTCCGGCGCAGGACGGCGCCAAGGTCAATGTCTTTGACTTTTTAGTAGATGAGAAGACTCCTAATGCCTCGAAAGCCTCGCTGCCGCCGAAAGAGCAGATGAAAATGAAGGATCATGCCCCTTCGGTTTTCAACCCGGCCCAGGCTAGCGGCGATGCGGATAAGAACGATGACAAGGACTACGATACTGCGTACGAGGAGAACGGATTCACTTACGGATCTGGCCCGATTCAACAACCTGTGTTCCCGAACAAGAATGCCACCGTGTCCATGGAATTCATGACCCCAGCGCCAAAGAAGAAGAAGAAGGATCGCCGTGCGGAGAAGAAGCAGTCGCCTCCCGCGCTGACAGCGACCACGAGTGAAAAGAAGCGAAAGCGCCGTATTGATGACCACGATATGGAAGACGCTGACACACCCATGCTCGAGGCTCCTTCCAGCGTGCTGAACCACCCGGGAACTCCAATGCTCAGCCATTCCGGTCTTACGGGTGGTCTCGACCGTATGCTCCGATCATCCCCATCCGACGACGAAGACAGCTCCGAAAACCCTCGTCGCCGGTACCAAGACCCTTCATCCCCCCTCAAGCGCACACGCCGTGACGAGAAGGAAGGACATGGCGATGCCGGCCTCGGCATCTCAATCAAGAACCGCGCCGAACGGCTGGTTTCATCCATGTTCGCTGGCTCCAGCGTCTCCGGCAGCAGCGCCGCCGGCGAGCCCGAACTCCGCCGATCCAAGAAAGTCCACAAAATCCGCAACGCACCCAACGATGAAGTCTCCTCCTCAGATGCCCTCAAATCGAAACGCAAGATCAGCGCGCAGACAGACGGTGACCGCCCTTCCCGCCGCCTCAAGAATCTTGACCACCCCGAACGCTCTTACTCGCCACATACTGAGGACAACCGCGACATGGTCGTCTACCGCCAGGAGAACCACCCGAACGAGGTCCAGCGCCAGATGGCCGCGCAGTTTTTGTCTCTTGTGACCAAGGGGCCGGAGAGCTCGCGCGGATTTTCAATCAATAAAGTTCTCAAGCGGTTCCATAAGGAGCTCACAGATGAGTTCGATGCTGATCGTGGACGGGATCATGGGAGGAGCCGGGCGGATCGCGAGCGTAGGGGTGAGGATGAGAAAGATCTGTGGCGGACGCTGCGGCTGAAGCAGAATGAGCGCGGGGAGATTGTAGTTTTCTTTTAATGGTCTAACCGTCGACCCCAGTATCGATTGACCATTGATACATCACATAGTTAATGTTTGCATGGAGTTTGGGGTTGGGGCTGGGTCAGGTTGGGAACCGGAACCGCATAGCGTGATCTATGATCTATGGTTGTATGTGTAGCTTTGATTTGGCCTGGGACTGGGTCTGTTGTCTAAATTGCATTTTACGAGCTTCGATGAATTGAACCTGAACTGAATCGGTCCCACTAACTATGAGTAATTGTGACTCGAGCGGAGGCGGCCGTGAGTCAGAGCTGCAGCAACACTAGTGCAGATCGCAGCATAGCAGTCCAGCCAACGGTCAGCGTCAGCCCTGACGGTGTTAGGTTTCAGTGAGAATCATAAAGACCAGATGAAACATCATAGATTAAAGCAGCCATAGCCCAGTAGAAACAAGAACAAAGCCGGTCCCCGCATACAACTCCCTACAGATTTCTACAAACGGAGCCACACCCTCGCCACACTCCATTAATAAGAAGAGCCTCTTTTTAGCTTCTTCTTCTTCGTCTTATTTCCGCTCCCACTCCGATCTTTTTCTTCCGAGTTATTTTGCCTCCCACCGTTTATTCGATCTTGCGGATTTTGTTTCCGTTTACTGCATCTTTTTTGTCCGCCGAAACTGTCTCTCACGATTTCAGCGTTTTCTACCCTATCACCGTGCATGACTGCCCTCGTGCAGAACCCTTCTTTCCCCGCCACCGGAAGCCAGAATATGTCGGGCCCGATGCCGACTGCGCCCGCCGGAGAGGGCAGTACCCCCCGAGCTCCGAGACGATTTAGACGAGGTCGTGGGCGAGGGCCGAGGGGTAATGCCACTGGCAATGGACAGCAGTCACAGACCCAGTCACAGACGCCAGCGCCAGCGCCGGCCGCGCAAAGTTTGCCGATAAACCACTCCCACGCTCCGACGCCACAGACCGTTCAAAATCAGACACAGACCGCGAGTCAGTCGCAAAGTGATACAGCTACACCTAGTTCATCGAATCCGCGGTCTCGCCGGGGTCCGAGGAGAAGGCGAGGAGGTCGAGGCGGGAATGACAATGTGAATGTGAATGGGAATACGAATACAGCGGAAGGGCAAAGACGAGCTCGGTCGCGGGGTGGCGAGTCACAACAGCAGCCGCAGCTACAGTCCGGCCGACGGAGGTTCGAAGGACGGTTGACAAAGTCGCAGCAGACTTCGGAGGATGATACACAGGATGCGCCGGAGGATGGAGACGATGCGGGACTAAGGGCTGATGCGCCGGTATTTGTGCCTGGCTCTGAGCCCAACGGTACGGGTAATGGCGAGGCGTCGTCCTCAGCACCACCGGCGAAAGCAAAGACGAGAGCGAAGAAGCGAGCGCCGAAAGTGACTACGAAATCCGAGGCACACGACATCATGACGAGGATACACGAGGACATCGCGCACAATCTCTACGAATGCCCGATCTGCACGATCGAGATCGGCCGCAAGTCCCGCGTTTGGTCGTGCGGGCTGTGCTGGACTGTTTTCCACCTAAGCTGTGTCAAGAAGTGGTCTAAGAACGAGGGCGCTGCGGCGCAGGAGCGTCGGCCTGGAGATGATGGGGAGAATGGACCTCGAGCTTGGAGGTGTCCCGGATGTAATCTTGCGCAGGAGGTGTTTCCGACGACTTATTCGTGTTGGTGTGAGAAGGAGGTTGATCCGCGGCCGTTCCCTGGTCTCCCGCCTCACTCATGCGGACAGACTTGCTCGCGAAAGCGCAAGGGGTGTCCGCATCCGTGTGACTCGACCTGCCATGCCGGGCCTTGTGCGTTCTGTACGGCGATGGGCCCGACGCAGGATTGTTTCTGTGGGCGGAATTCGTCTACGAAGCGGTGTCAGGATACCGATTATGAACGCGGATGGAGCTGTGGCGAGGTCTGCGGCGACCTTTTACCCTGTGGTGAACACACATGTACTCGGCCTTGTCATGAGGGACTTTGCGGTGCTTGCGAGGTAAAGATCGATGCGCGGTGTTACTGTGGCAAGGTGCAGACGGAGATGCTTTGCAGTTCAAAGGATGAGGAGGAGGAAAGTGAACTGCGCCATGAAGATGGAGAGGTTGAGGAGTGGACGGGATCGTTCAGCTGTGGAGACTCCTGCAACCGGCCTTATGACTGTGGTGTTCACTTCTGCCAGGAGAGTTGTCACCCTCAGGATACAGAAGCAGCCCACTGCCCGAGGTCGCCTGATGTTGTGTCCCATTGTCCTTGCGGGAAGACGCCTCTAGCCGATATTACAGGGTACACACCTCGAACATCGTGTGAAGATCCTATTTCGAACTGCCTTGAAGCTTGTGGCAAGACATTACTATGTGGACACGCATGTAAAATGATCTGCCACACAGGGCCGTGCGGCTCTTGCTTAGAGAATGTCTCGATAGACTGCCGCTGCGGACGCAACTCTTTCAAAAGTATCTGCCACCAAGGCAGAATCGACCCTCCCCAGTGTTACCGGGTCTGCAAAGCCGGTCTTCACTGCGGACGACACGCCTGTGCTGAACGGTGCTGCCCCGGTGAGCAGAAGGCGATTGAGCGTCAGGCTTTACGGCGAAAGCTGAAGCCTCACCTCCGGCCTACGGATGAGGATGTGGAAGCGGAGCATATCTGCACTCGGGTTTGTGGCCGTATGCTGAAATGCGGACGGCACACTTGCCCGGAAATCTGCCACAAGGGGCCGTGCAATACCTGCAGGGAGGCGATCTTTGAAGAGATCTCCTGTAACTGTGGTCGGTCGATTTTGTATCCACCATTGCCCTGTGGGACGCAACCTCCGCCGTGTGCTTTCCCTTGCGAACGGCCCAAGCCGTGCGGTCATCCTCAGACTGCGCATAACTGCCACACGGACGACGAGTCATGTCCGAAGTGTCCTTATTTGACCGAGAAGACCTGCCTCTGCGGCAAGCGGACGTTGAAGAACCAGCCCTGCTGGCTAGCAGATGCGCGATGCGGGCAGATCTGTGGTCAACCGCTCAAATGTGGTTCTCATACTTGCCAGAAGAACTGCCACCGGCCAGGCGAGTGCGAGGACGCCTCGCAACCTTGCCAGCAGGCATGTGGCAAGACAAAGACGCTCTGTGGCCACCCCTGCACAGACCCCTGCCATGCTCCATTCCCGTGCCCCGAGAAGACCCCCTGCGCTTCCACACTCACAGTAACATGTGCCTGTGGACGTCTCCGACAAGACCGGCGCTGCAACGCAGCTAAAGCTGTCACCTCACGCGGCCAGCTGCAGCAACCACAGCGCCTCCCGGCAACGACCCCTCTAACTTGCGACGACGAGTGCGCGCGCCTCGAGCGTAACCGCTCCCTCGCTGCCGCTTTAGGCGTCGACATCAACCCAGCCACAACAACGGCACAATCCACAATCTCCTCCACAGACCTTCCCTACTCCTCTGAAACACTCGACATGTACATCAAGCTCTCATCATCCTCCCCACTCGCCACCCTCCAATCCCACGAATCAACCCTGCATTCACTGGCCACAACCCCATCTCAACGCTCCGTCCGCACCCAACCCGCCAAGTCCGGCCTGCGCGCATTCATTCACTCCCTCGCCACAGACTACGGCTTCAGCTCCGAGTCCTTCGACCCAGAACCCCACCGCCACGTCTTCATCCTCAAGCCCACAACTTGGACGCCTCCGGTCTTCGGGTTAGGGAATAACATCTCCACCATCGGTATTGGGGGGATCAGTGTGTCAGAGTGCGTGAAGCTGCGCGAGCGGTATCGCGCGAAGGAGCGTGAAGCGCAGCGCGCTGCAGCCGCTGAAGCGAAGGCCCAGCGCGAGGCAGCGAAGATCCAGAGCTTGGGTTCTGGTGAGGCTGCTGCTGCCGCTGCCGGTGGCTGGGCGCAAGTCGCAGCGTCTAAGCGGGGCAATAGTGCTCTTGGGACGAGTCTAAGTAGTAGTGCCAGGAGTACGCCTGTTTCGAGGACCCCGAGTGCGTTGTCGTTGTCAGGGTCGTTGTATGCGGCGCTGGCTAATGATGATGGGAGTGGAAATGGGGCGAGGAAGGAGAAACTTGTGCTGAGATCTGGAGTTGGGAAGCAGAAGGGGAAGGGGAAGATTCCTGAGCCGGAGGTCGCGGACGATTGGGAACAGGAAGAGGAGAAGGTTGAGGAGGAGGAGGAGAGGGAGAGGGCCGCGAGGGAGGGGTCTGCAGGTGCTGATGGTGGTGCTGATTCGACCTCGACCTCGAGTGCTGCAGATACTCCGGTTGAGACTGCTACTCCTGATGTCTTTGAGAGCGATATTGTTGAACGGACGGCGTCGAGTGAAGATGCTTTGGTGCAGTCATGATCTTTCTTTTCTTTCCTATTGGTTTGTCTGTATAGGTCATGTTATGTGGTGATGCCCATACTCTCGTATAGCATAGCATAAGCATGAGCATAGCGCGTCTGGAGCATATGCATTGCGCATTGCGTATATGTTTGTTTCTCTCTTTTTGTCTTTATTATCCATACTGTTTTTTGTTTTGTTTTTTTTTTTTTTTCCTTCGTGGGACGGCGTGTGCGATTAGCAAAAGTGTACACATGCATACATCATAGAGAATCAATAGGCACCTGTTTAAGCCCTAAGTGAACAACCAATACAACTGTGCTCAACCCAATTCACACTCCAAACACTTATCAAAAAGACCAAGCTAAAGACAAACATACTAAAAGCCTCGAGCCCCGTGAGCCAGGACGGAATATATCTATCCAACGCTCCACAGACCCATCAACAGACAAAAATCAAGCACATAAACTCTCGGCACCAAACTCGAGAGATCTCCATTGTCGGAATCTTACTTGCTGATCTCCTGTGCCGGGTAGTCAGAGGCTAGGGTTGAGAGACTTGACAGAGCAGCCCTAGAAACCTCTGATGTCGGTTAACTTATTGATTGCAGCCTGGTTTTGCTAGAGAGATAACCTGACATCGTGTTCTGTTCGCATATCGGCCGAAGATGTCGTTGGGTTAACTCGTGCAATTAGGGTTGGAGGGGCATATATATTAATTCTTGGACTCCCATATCCGTTGCTCTAATTAACTAATCTCGGACCTAGTCCACGAGCACTATTTCCGAGCTAGGTCGGCGTTGATGATCTCCGCGACGGCGGATAGGTGTTCATCCTGGAACCTGCGGCCAACGATCTGGAGTGCACAGGGTGCGTTGGCGTAGATGCCTGGGTCGTCTTGATTTATATTAGTGATCCACCCTTGTAAGCCCTGCGCAATGTGGAACTAAGGTAGGAATGAAAACAAGAAAAGCGACTTACGTCCATCAACAGCGTCCAACGACGGATCGACCTTGCCGTAGGGGATAATGCAGGCTGGCCACTAGTAGAGGTTATACTGTCAGCAGACAGTAGCTGGGATAGAATACCCAACAAAACAAGGAAAAAAGGGTGAGTTCATACATCGACAAGATTCCAAACAACCGTATACGGCGGATATCCATAAGTATCATGCGGCGACGCAGTTTTGTTATGTCCCGGCATGATAATAGCATCAAGGTCGTTCTCAACCCAGATTTGATGCCACTGTGCCGTGAACTCGGCTTTCTGGGCATTCCAGCCCCATAGATCGTCTAGGGTGGGGGGTTGCATCGTGCCGAAATCAGGCAGGCTGGTTTTCATTGACGGGATTGGCGGCTCGCCGCTTGCTTCGATGTGGCGCAGGGGGGTGAGCGTGCTGTCTAGTGTAAACAGTTTAAAAGCGAGCATGCTAGCGTCGTAGATAGAGGGGGTGTCGAGGGTTTTGATCCTATGGCCTGCCTTTTGAAGAGCTGCTACTGCCTCATTCAAGACCCGGCGGACGGGCGGGTGGAAGGGGTAGTTAGTGTCCTCGCCGATAACAGCGATGGTTAGTGAGCGTCTTGTTTGCGTCGTTCTCCATTCAACGGGGATAACACCAGGATCACGATTCCATGGCTGCGCTGCGAGGACGGTCTGCATGAGGAGTTGCGTGGATCGCAGGCTTGTTGCCAGTGGCCCTGTGCATGCGGGAAACCCAGGGCTTCCGGCCCGTGATGTTTGCGCTTGCCCGGCGGACGGGATTCGGCCGATGGAAGGTTTGAATCCGTATGTGCCGCAGCAGAGAGCGGGGATTCGGATCGAGCCTGCGATGTCGGTTCCGATACCGAGGAGGGAGCCTCTCATTGCGACGAGGGCGCCTTCGCCGCCGCTGCTGCCGCCGGCGGTTAGACTAATGTTGTGGGGGTTGAGGACTCGGCCGTAGATGTTGTTGTGGGAGTCGGCTGTCTATTGCAGGTTAGCTTGTTAAGTAAGAGACTAGGAAGGTAGCTTACCATGAGAGTTAGAGGGATATTGGTCTTCACGTGGATTACGGCGCCGCTTTCGAGAAGGATGTCAACGAGTGGTGCGTTGGCTTCAGCTTTCCGCCCGATGAACGAGACGTAACCGCTTGTCGAGTCATAGCCTTTTATATTGAAACCGTCCTATGTCTTTTCAGCAAGCGGTATACCAGACTCTGCTTGCCTGAGCGGTATATACCTTGACGCTAATAGGCAAGCCATGAAGCGGCCCTTTGACCCTACCATGAAGTCTGAAATAGGTGTCGAGATCTTTCGCAGTGGCAATGGCTTCGTCGAAGATAATCTCCGTACAACATCGTGTCTGAAGGAAAGATTAACCAACTAAGCAGCATTGACTATACCAGAAAAGCCATACCAACTGCTGAGCGATGGCCGCCCTCTTGCAAAACGCAATGGCAACCTCTTCCGCCGTGTAGATCTCTAATGCAATAGCATCCACCAGGGCAACTGCGTCGTAGCTTTCAGTAATCTCTAGCTCGCGAGCCGAAAGAACACCGCACTCTCTTGGAACATTAAGGACATTCCAGTTCGATGTTTCCTCCACTTTATCCGTGTAGTGGGAGGGGAGGCGCCACTGGCTGGGAATTTTAGCAGCAACCTCGGCACGCTTTTTGGCTGCGATGGTCTGCCAGGAGGGTTGATCCGGGTTTGAGATCGAAGACATGATGGGGTGATTTTCTGGCTTTTGTTGGATTCTTGGGTTAGAGGAGAACTGGGGTGTTCGTAGTTGACAACGAAGACGGGGGTATATAACTATCCGCGGGTGGAGAGGCAGCAACTTAAGCCCAAGGACAGCCAACGTTAGGAATGAATCCTATTGGGTTTGTTGGAGTCGAGCGGGGTCGTCATGCATGCCCCCCGCTCTATATAGTATGATTGCCCAAATTGCCGATGCCGGTACCGGGCTCAGACGAGATATGATCCAAACAAGAGGTGTTTGAGGGACATAGTCGCCAGTAGATAGAATAATAGCTGCCCTCATCATGCCAGTCCACCTCTTCGACTTCCAGGCTTGAAAAGGTAGAGACACTACCTATCCAGTATAACCGAGCACGACAGAGAGTCAGGAAATCTCATCCACCCATGCTTCTCAACGACCAGCTGCTGAATAGAAAATCCCCAGACATCCGCAACGCGCTGATCCGGCCTATACCCCGACTCAGATTGGATCTCCAAAGACGGCCTGCCACTACTATTATCAAACGTGAATTTGGTGACGGGGACATCACCAAAGTCGAAGGAAATTGTTTTCAGCCGAGGCATTCGCCGCGCCGCATACCCAAGTGATATAAATAGACGGTGGAAGTGCTCGGCGTTCATTACGTGGCGCACGATCTGGTAGTTTCCATTTAACCAGCTGCTCTCGAAGATTTCATCCCCTGTTGCAGGGTCCGGGAAATCATACTCGTCTTCGGTGGAGAGTTCGTAATCGAAAAGCCACTCGCCTAGGATGCTGCCTGTCAACTTCTGTGCGGAAACAAGGAGCGGAGTTCATACCAGAGGGGAGGCTTCCCGGGACTACTTGCATGGTGATTGACTCTAGGTAAGGTCAGTGAAGGGACGGTGTATCTGTGTCTAATGGATAGAGGAAATCCATGTCAACCGATATATTTATCAGATTGAGCTCTCGTAGATTACACGAGCGAAGGCGGAGACTCGAGGAGAGCTCATCAATGTTGCTATTGACGGGTCGCAGATCTAGGGCAGGTAGGGTATTTGACCAGGGCTCTTCGACACCTCCCTCAAGTTCAAGAACCCGCAGGGTCAACGGAAGTGTGGCAAGCCCAGACGCCACCGCTGTAGATAGGTTAGTTCCAGACTGTGTACAGATAGATATACTTACCTTGTCTGCGATCCCGCAGGTACCATATATGATCTGGCCGCGATGAATCCTGCATGTTCAAAAATAGTCGCTGCAAGGCCACACAGCTTTCTGCAATTTGCATCGCTGTGCCAGCCCATATGGAATCATACATCCATGGAAACGATAGATTATCAACACAGGTAGTCCGAGGCAATACTGAAGAAGCTGGAAAACGAGCACGGTACGGACCAACAACGAATTCTCCATCTAACTCACCATGCCAAGCATGCACGTCTTCCTTGGCTTCTGTCTCTGGCTCGAGCGCTTCATCTCGTCCCTGCGCGGTGACGGTTAACATGAACTTGCAGTCTTTCTCCCAGGAACTCAGAAACTCGAATAATGATTTCATCCCCGCCCAAAAAGCCAGATCATTTGCCTTCCTGACTGGGTTCTGCTCACGGTACCCGTCAAGCTTCACCGTACGATAATCCGGAAGGTCATAAGGGATGATGACTGTATACTCCAGGTGTTGAACGAAAGAGCGCCGATACTGATTGGTACCCAAAACGAGATCCTGAAAGTGTGGTAAGGACTTGAAGCCCTTACTCGTCGCTTTGAGAGTGCGATAAATCAGTTTTTCAAAGACGGGCTGCCAGTGACGGCAGACGCGGGCGCAGTTGGTAAGGGTTGAGTTGTCGTTTTCCAGGTGCCGGGCAATGTGCATCCACACCTCTAGTGGTAAGTAAATCATTATGACTGGTTTTTTCTCCCGCTACTTGTGTCTGTGAATGAAGGTTAAGTTAAGTGTTCCGTCAGGGGAAGATCTTGAATTGACCACTTGGTTACATGACTATGAGACCCTAGGGTTGACATGGGAGAGAACTGACTGGACTTGGGGCTGACAGTAAAAGCTCACTAGAGTATATGATTCATTTCGATTTATCGTAAGCATGTGCTTACGAGTCCCAACCAAGTCCTGCCCCTCATACAGAGCCTTACTGCTGTTATATATATAGGTAGTGCCTAGTCTGACTGCGTCCCAGTAGTTCCCAATAGTTAAGCTCCTAGACTACGAAGCAAGCAACTGCCAATGGATGCAATATGCGTGAGATGCAGGGAATGCCAACCTGGGTAGGGCACGTGCCTGTTCACCCCCTTGCATCTACAACTTTATCTCTCTGGATCTCTTCTCGACCTTCACTCTCCCTACCACCCCATCACAATGCTCCTTCCACTATTCCTCCTTCTCATCTTAGCCATCGACCTCCAAGAAACACTCGCCACCGACCCCCTCCACTACATTAACCCTCTAATTGGCACCACCGCCGGCGGCAACGTCTTCCCCGGCGCCTCCCTCCCCTACAGCATCGCCAAAGCCGTCGCCGACACAGACAGCGAAACAACAGCCGGCTTCTCTCCCGACGGCAGCAAAGTAACCGGCTTCTCAGCCCTCCACGACTCTGGTACAGGCGGGAACCCCTCGCTCGGCAACTTTCCTCTCTTCCCGCAGGTCTGTCCTCAAGATGATATCAACAGTTGTGCTTTTGCCAAGAGTGCGCGTGCAACGCACTATCTTAATGATTCCGTTGTTGCAAACCCGGGGTACTTTGCGTTGACGCTGGAGAGTGGGATTAGGAGTGAGATGGTGGTTTCGAATCGTGCGGCGCTGTTTCGGTTTGAGTTTCCTATTAATGAGACTGAGGATGGGAGGTTGAGTCCGCTGGTTCTACTGGATCTGACGGATCTGTGGGAAAGTAGACAGAATGCGTCTATTTTAGTGTACCCTGACCAGGGAAGAATTGTTGCCAATGGCACGTTTTTGCCGTCTTTTGGGGCGGGCTCGTATAGGGTTTACACCTGTGTGGACTTCTATGGGGCTGAGGTAAGAGATAGTGGGATTTGGGTGAATGACCGTGCCGGGTCGGATGTGCAGGAGCTGTTTGTGACGAGGGGATTTAATCTGTTTTATCTACAGGCTGGGGCGTGGTTGAGGTTTGAACCTCCGGGTGATGGGAGGGTTACGGCCAGAGTTGGGGTGAGTTATGTGAGTAGCCAACAGGCCTGTGAGAATGCGGAGAGGGAGATTCCGAATCCGGAAGAGGACTTTGAGTGGCTACGGGCTGAGGCAGAGGATGCGTGGAGGGAGAAGCTGAGTCCTGTTTCTATCAAGCCTGGTGGTGCGGACGAGGAGCTGCAGAGGAGTTTCTGGAGTGGCTTGTATCGGAATATGCTTGATCCTCAAGATATGACGGGGGAGAACCCGCTTTGGGAGAGTGGCGAGCCATATTATGATTCGTTTTATTGGTGAGTATAGTATGCATTCACTGATGGTTATGCTAACAGGTGCGGTGACAGTATCTGGGATTCATTCCGAGCGCAGCATCCTCTTCTCACCATTATTGACCCGCAAGAGCAATCGAGGATGGTTCGCAGTCTTCTCGATACATACAAGCACGAAGGCTGGCTCCCTGATTGCCGGATGAGTCTGTGTAAGGGCTGGACGCAGGGCGGGTCAAACGCCGATGTCGTCCTCGCTGACGCTTATGTCAAGAATCTCACAGGGATAGACTGGGCTCTAGCATACGAGGCAATGGTTAACGACGCAGAAAACGAACCACTAGAGTGGTCATACGAGGGCCGTGGTGGGCTCCAGAGCTGGAAGCGCCTGAACTACATCCCCTATCTTGATTTCGACTACCTTGGCTTCGGCACCAACTCGAGAAGCATCTCGCGGACGGTGGAGTACGCATACAACGACTACTGCGTGTCAACCGTCGGAAAGGGACTCGAGATGAATGGACATGAAACACACCTCTTGCGCGCAAGTAACTGGAAAAACATCTTCAAACCCGACCAGCCCTCCACCATCAACGGTACAGACACCGGCTTCGTTGGCTTCTTCCAACCTCGCTATCTCAACGGCACATGGGGCTACCAGGACCCAATCGCATGCAGCACCCTCGCCTCCTGGTGCTCACTAACCAGTAACCCCTCCGAGACATTCGAGTCCAGCATCTGGGAATACCAATTGTACGTACCGCCGCGTCAGCTTAGCCACACTCTATAAGTAACTAACAAAACCAGCTACGTCCCCCACGACATGGCCTCGCTCATCCATACCCTTGGCGGCGACTCCTCCTTCATCGCCCGCCTAGACTTCTTCCACGACTCAGGCCTCGCCGACCTCGGCAACGAGCCCATCTTCCTAACAGTCTACCAATACCACTACGCCGGACGCCCAGGCCTCAGCGCGAAACGCGTACACAGCTACATCCCCTCGAGGTTCAATACATCCACCTCTGGTCTCCCTGGAAACGACGACTCCGGCGCGATGGGCGCATTTACCTTCTTTTCTATGATAGGTCTCTTTCCAAATGCCGGGCAGAATGTGTATCTGATTACCCCGCCGTTCTTTGAGGAGGTTAATATCACGAATCCGGTGACGGGGCGGACGGCGACGGTTAGGAATGTGGATTTCGATCCGGGGGATAGGCGGATTTCTATTCAGAGTGTGAGGTTGAATGGGAAAGACTATAGGAGGAGCTGGATTGGGCATGAGTTCTTTACGGAGGGGTGGCTTTTAGAAATTGTGACAGAGGAGGAGGAGAGTGGGTGGGGGATGAGGGAGGAGGATCGACCGCCGAGTCTGTCAAGAGACGGCTGGATGGGATAGTTATCGTCATCTGTGACAGGATCCGGCTGGTTATCAAGAGCAAGCGCAGCAGATTTACAAACCTCCACTTCCAGGCGCTCCTTCCTTCTGCGTACAACCGCCATTGAGGTGTCGGTC
>NW_027395812.1:0-94632 GCF_047715665.1 Aspergillus karnatakaensis | reverse complement strand
CCCTGCCCAACTGATACCAAGTACTCAAGAAATACCACCAATAAAAAGCCCAGAAAGACAAGGTTACATCGGGGAGCACCTGCCGTGCGGGCCGTGCCAGGAACCGCCAGGGACCAACAGGAACCACCAGGATATGAGATATAATTTGCCTGGAGGAAACGCCAGGAACGCGCCGGATACATTAGCGGCGTTGCCAAGAGGCGCCGTCAATCTCATCTCGACTGGACCGTTCAGGGTGTCGTGAGTCGTGACAAACCTCAAGCAGGTCGGAAACGCAAGGGCTCGTCCCTAGTATTGCCAGGGCGTAAGCATTACTGAGGACCTACGCTAGTCCTTGGTGCAAATACAGGTGAAGAAAGGATTCCGCAACACCAAGGCATTGATGCGAGGTTGTGCCAACACCGCTGCGCCGCAGGAGGCGACAGTTGGCAGTGTGGCGCTAGATGTGTGTGGTCCGTGGTCCGGATTCTCGAGCCAACAAGCGAGATTAGATGTGATATGGCTGCATGAAACGTGCCTTGACCTGCATGCCATGCCCACTGATCATTGGGTTCCGCACCGTTGGGTCTTGCGCTATTCTCTCCCTGCTCTTCCTGTTGGCTTGGGGGACAAATGCCCAGCCCTGAGTCTCAGGACTAGCTGGGTAGCGGCTGGGCAAGTTCATCTCCCTGACTCATGAGCTGTCGGCCGTCCCTGGGGTCACAATGGCTTTGATTGCCCACTACTTTAGCGCCTCTGGGCAATTTGCTGATGAGACCGAGACCGGGTTTGCATTGAGCAATCCATCTAGCTAGAAAGTCCCTAACTGCCCTAGGCAATCCCGGCTTCTCTGGCGTCAACCACACTACCCTTTACTGCACCGTTCCTATTCCTACATCGTTCCTGCGCCATCTCTGCAGGTTCCCATGACCTTTTCTTATCCAGCTAGCTTGCAGCTGAGGCATGCACTAAGGTGAGGCCGACCAGCATGAATCACAATCTCATTTCCCTGCCTGGAGGCTAATGCCTTTGTACGAGACTAGGATGCTTCGGAAGACATTGAATGTAACCCTCTCAGCCTCTTCATGGACTCGTGAATTAAGTGCCTGGCTCGGCTTGCCTTTTTGAGCAAATGAAGGATGCCACATGCACAGTGTGAGAGCACGGATCATGTGGTATCCGAGCCGGTACTCCGTACTATATCGACAGACTTACCAATTCAACCTGTGGGAGATCAGGTATAAAGCCGTCGCCCAGGCTCCCGTTCTCTGTTGGGTTGTTCTCAATAGTGCATACTCTCTCTATTCTTTCAAATGATCAAACCTTCCTCTCGAGTGGCTGGCCTTCTGGCCCTCACCCTCGCCCTTAGTAGCGTAGAAGGCCGGCCAGCCTTCTATGTGAAAGATGCGACCCCCAGTCTGCCATCCGACCCCAACACCATCTCGACCTGCACCTGGTGGTGGGACAATGTCGACGGGGAAATTGCATGCGAGGACATGCCCTTTGAATGGGGGATCACCATGGAGGACTTCCTCCTGTGGGTTAGTACCACGCATGCATAATGACCCGGCTCAGCTCTCACTGACCCCAATCGACTCCCCTAGAACCCCTCCATCACTGCCGACTGCGGCAACTACCTGACCGGACAGTCTTACTGCGTCGAAGCCCCTGCCGGCGGCAGCGAGCCTCCCCCAACCACCACCACAACCACTCCCACAGAGCCAGAGCCCACCGGCGGCAACGGCGTCGAGACACCCCTCCCAACCCAGCCGGGCATGGTCGACAACTGCAATGCCTTTTACTACGTCGAGGCCGGCAACTCGTGCGTCTCCATCGCAGCACTCAACGACATCACCACCGCGCAGCTCATCGAATGGAACCCCTCCGTTGGCTCCAACTGCGCAGGCCTCTGGGCCGAAGTCTACGTCTGCGTAGGGTTGATCGGCGGTCCCACCCCCGGACCTACTCCAACGACAACCACCACCACCGCACCAGGCAACGGCATCCCCACGCCAACCCCCACCCAACCCGGCATGATCGACAACTGCAACGCCTTCTACCTCGTCGAAGCCGGCGACTCGTGCGCCGCAATCGCCGCCGAGCACAACATCTCGCAGACCCAATTCCGCAACTGGAACCCCTCCGTAGGCACCGACTGCGGGGGCCTCTGGGCAGACGTGTACGTCTGCGTCGGTGTCCTCGGTAGTACCCCTGCGCCAACAACCACAACCACAACCACAGCCCCAGGCCCAACCACACCCCCCAATGGAATCGAGACCCCGCTCCCAACCCAACCAGGCATGGTCTCCAACTGCGACGCCTTCCACCTCGTGCAGCAGGGCGAAACCTGCGCCTCCATCTCCGCCCGCTACGGAATCACCCAAGCCCAATTCATAACCTGGAACCCTACGGTTGGAGCCAGCTGCACGGGGATCTGGGCGGACGCCTACGTCTGCGTTAGTATAATCGGGCACGCACCAAACCCAACAACTACAACCACCACCGCCCCACCGGCTACTACGACAGGAGCCGGTCTCTCCCCCACGCAATCAGGGATAGTCAACACCTGCACAGCGTTCTACCGCGCGACTAACGGCGACACGTGCCAGTCAATCGCGCAGCAGAAATACCCCTACATCAACTCGATCCCGCTCTTCACGCGCTGGAACCCGGCTGTCGGGAGTAATTGCAATAACCTGCTGCCGGGGTACTACTACTGCGTGGCCACGGAACTGCACCAGCCCATGCCGGGGATTATTGATTCGTGCCGGCGATACTACCAGGTGAAAGCGGGGGATAGCTGCTGGGCGATCCAGGAGCAGTACGGGATGACGGCGGCGCAGTTTAACCGGTGGAATCCGTTGGTTGGGAGTGACTGTGGGAGTCTGTGGGTGCGGTATTTTGTTTGTGTGGCTGTTTGAGATTGTATGATAGATGATTTATACTAAGTTCCACCCTTCTGATTGGCTGGACAGAAAAAAGCTTAGCTAGCGGAAGGAATCCACCAAATCCACCAACTAGTTTAGTATAGAAGCTATAGAAGCCACCAGGTGCACGGACCTTGGGGTTGATCATTGATCGACAAATAGTGGACGCTGCTCGGCTGTACTAACTATGACGCAGCATATAGAAATAGGCTTCACATCATCGAGGGAAATGAGGTGCATTTTGTTAATTAAATACAGGGCCTGGGCAGTGTCCGTGCCACATCTGGCTATACAGCGATACTATAATATGAACTTGATGCACACCAATCCGATCATCCTCAAGCTGCGCTCACTAGATAGACTAACGGCGGAGGTCCATTCTCACCATCCCTTCCCTCTCGGCCACCGGCGGATTCAAGATGTCGTTCGCGATCTTCTCTGCGAGCATGTCTAAACCCTGTCAGTGTCTTTAATCTGGACGGCGGTGGCAAACTTACAGCAGCTAGAGTGGGGATGTCCAGGCGGAAGGAATGGAAAAGAGCTCGCGTCAACAACTCTTAGGCCCCGAACGCCAAAAACACGAGCTTGACTATCGACAACAGCCATGGGGTCATCTGCTGTACCCATCTTACAGGTGCAAGATGGATGCCACAAGCTCATAGCATTCTCTCGGATGTACTCAAGAATCTGTTCGTTGGTCTGAACCTGCTCGCCTGGAAAGAATTCTGGTCCAATGACAACTGGATTCATTCCCCTGCTAGCAAACGTCTGGCGAATGCGTTTGAAAATGGCAACGGCGACCTCCTGATCGGACTGGGTCGTGAGAAGTCCCAGATCAATCACCGGAGGATCCCACATTTCCGGAGACGCCAGGGTAATACTGCCACGAGAGGTTGAGGCAATAACGACGCCCATAATGGAAGCATATTGATAGCCGTCCCTTGGCTGGTCCAGAATGATGTTTGAAACATTGCCGTAATGAAGGCCTGCCGCTATGTACTGTGGGGGTAGATCAGTAAAGGCACGATACATACAGATACCTAAGCAAAGCCACTTGCCTCAATCTCCGGCCAGTCCGCTGGAAATGCAGACAGATTTTGCTGTGTTTCCGAAGAGAATTCAGCTCGTAAGTCATCAGGAACCTTTTCCCATCCCAGAAAGTCCCCAAGCGGATTCGTAAGAGGCCCCTCAGCCTGCTTCGCCCAGCGTGCATACTGAGATGCTAGGTACACGGGATCGGTCGCAATCCTGGTGAACGTCTCGAGTTTGACACGGTAACTAGGTCCAAACCAGGGATGATCCATCAGATTCTGGCAACTCCAGGGAGCTCAGAAATCACAGGGATTCCAAATTGCGACAGCTGCTGCCGAGGCCCAACACCAGAGACCATCAGCAACTGGGGCGACTGGAAGGCACCGGCGGATACGATGACCTCTCTAGTAACTTCCAACACCCTTGTTTGGGTAACTTCAGGAGTTTCAATCTCGACACCGGTCGCGTAGTTGTGCCTGTCGAAAATCACCCGTCTCGCGAGAGTGGCTTGATAAACGGTGAGAGACGGGGGATATGGCTTGTCTAGGAAAGAAGCCGCGGAGCTGCTCCGATGTTGGTTGTCAGGACGAATTGTTGAAGAACAATACTGATAGCCATTGATTTCGCCGCTGTTGAAGTCTGTTGACTCGGGCAATCCAATGTCATCCATGCCGCGCTCCATCCAGGATGAGAAGGTCTGAGCGTAGTTCGCGTAGGACACCTGTAGCGGACCGCCAGCGACATCAAAGGCGCTTGCATTAAACTCGACTGTTGCATTTGGGGCTCTCTCCTCCATGTTCGGCGGGGTGAATTCGACACTTCGCTGGTAGAAGGGGAAGATGTTGTCAAACGCGTAACTCGAATCGTTGACGGCCTCTGCCCACAGATCCAGAGACTGTCGACTGGGACTGTGCCTTCTGTTAGAGCTCCTTTCGTTAAGACTCTGATTGGGGGAATCAGACCGTTGGTAAACCATGGCATTGAAGGCCGATCTAAACAAACAATCTCATCAGTAAACTCCCAATAGGGCGGCTATGCCATAGAAAACAACTTACGTCCCCCCCAAACATTTTCCTCGAGTAAGATGGACTCGTCGTCCATTCAAACCGGCCAGAGGCTCGGTGACAAACCCCCATTCGGCGGGAAAGTGCGTGCCGGGTTTGGATCCGATGGGAATTCCAGCTGCACCGGGGGTCTTTGCCAGCGGGTAGACGGCTTCATAGCGTGTACCAGCTTCAATCAAGGCCACGCGGTACTCAGCCTCTGCCAGACGAACGGCGAGCGGGAGACCTGAAGTGCCTCCACCCACGACAATGTAGTCGAAGATTTGGGAGGTGGCTCGGGAGGCTACCAGGAGCACAAGAAAGAGGCAGGAGGCCAATGCCATCATGTTTGCTCGGAGATAAGGGCTTAATAGGCTCAAGAGAATGATCGAGCAACGGCAAAGCTGTCGGGAGTTGAGGTAAAGTCGGAGATTCTGCTCCCTCGAGGCGTCGAGAAGGTGAGGGTGAAGCCTGAAAGGAAGGTACGCTGTGTGGAGATTTAAGGAAGGAACTATAAGGTTGTCTTGGGTGGTGTGTATGAATATCTTCATTGTGTATATGCTGGTTGAGAAAGTGAGATCTCTTACTACCATTAGGTACCTACTACTAGCCGTCCGTCCATTCCCCAACCCACTTCCTAACCCACTCCCCCTGTATCCCAGACACAGCTCTTAGCTTCCCGCTCTGTACTGCTGTCAGCCGCGTATCAAAAACACTCCTGCTCACACTACCCTTCTCTGCATCCGCCGCAAGGCCAGCAAAGAAATCCAGCAGTTTCGCCGCAGGGTTCCTCTTGAGCTTGATCTCAAGCTCACAGCCATCGTCTGTATTCTCCAGGTCCTCTCGCACGAGCTGGATCCAGTCTCGTAGTGGGACGATGGCGATCTCCCTATTTTTGCTCTCGCCATTAGCCGACTTCGAAAGAACATCAGCAAGAATAGATCTTATACTCTCCCAGGAAACAGGGGAGAGGTTGAGCGGGTGGTAGACTTCAACCGTGTCTTTTCTCCCATTCTCCCTCTCCCTCTCCCTCTCCATCTCATCGTGGCTGTAACTGTGCCTGCTAAGCGCCAGCTCAACCAAAACCCCGGCCAACGCATCAACAGGAACCCAGTCAACTCTCTCTGTCCCTTCTGCAGCCAAATCCTCAGGTAACACACCAAGATACGCAGAGCTCAGAACAAGGCTGGGGAACCACTCGGATCTTGGCCATAGCCCCGGGGCGTGTACTGCGCCTGCGATTTGACCCACTCGTGCAATGGCAAAGGATGAGTGCGAATTACCGGATTGACTTTGAATCAGGGCGGCGTGGGATAGGAGGTGTTCGGCGATGTATTTGCTGTTTGCATAGCCTGTGGCGGCTGCGGTTGGTATTTGGAGCATTGTTTCGGGGATTGGATTGGGTAAAACTATAGAATCTGAATGGGCGCTTGCAACGGATGAAATTGACGAGATGAAGAAGAGTCGAGGGAATTTTGATGCCGCTAGGGCGAAGTTGATTAGATTTACCACGCCCTGCAGGCTTGGTTGGAAGGACTGCAGGGAGAGATTGAAGTTTACTGGCCATGCGTTGTGGATTATTAGGGTTGTTTCTGATCTGAGTTTTGCCAGGGTAGCTGGTGCGAGACCGAGATCTGGCGTTGAGAGGTCGGAATGCCAGAAACTGACGCGGGGGGAAGGGAGGGGGGTAGTAAGGCTGTAGAGTTTGCTTTTCTCTTGCTGCGTGGCGAGGACGATATCGCTGGGAGAACGGTTTAGGCAGTGGATGTGCCTGATCGAGGGGGTTTGAAGGAGGGTGGAAAGGAGGTAAGTTCCTAGGGTTCCGGTTGAGCCAGTGAGGAGGACGGTGTGTCTTTCTGTGGTGGGTGAGTTTAAGGTCGCATTGGATAGGTTTGGCTGAACTTGAGGAACATGAATACGGTCTTTCAGATGTCGGAGTAGGGTGTCTCGTTCTTGGAGATCAATCTCTGCAGCTGTATCGATGGACTTCTGGCCATTATGACAGCGGAGGATAGCCCGTGTCAGCTCTGATATAGATGGATGCTGATAGATGATTGACACCGCCACTTGCGGTACGTCCAACCCCTGAGCTAGTACTCGTACTGCAGTCATAGCCTGCAACGAGTCAAGCCCTAGGTGGAAGAGGTTATCCGTCTCACCGAGCTCGATCTTCCAGCCGGTCACAGTTATCAAGGCCTGACGAATATATCCAGCAATCACCCCTAGATCATCGACATCACCCGGGCCAGCTGGGTATTCGCCATGAACACGGGCAGTAGCCTCAGCGCTGACATACAACGCATTGAGCTCTTCCGCGTACGACGCCAGCGTTCCCGTCCGCTGGATAGTCCCTTTTCCAGCTCTCAACATTGGTTTATCTGGATTGGTAAAGAGAATATGCGACTTCTGGACGCGAGCGTGGGCAAAGCACTGCGCGTTTGCTTCTTCAACGCTCGGCCAGATCTTCTCTACCGCAGCAGCCCGATCATTCTCACTCAATGGCGGTTTAATAAGCTCGACGAGTAGAGCAGCCTGGAACCGCTGCGCCCCAGCCACAAGAACGCCCGTGACATTCGCACTCGAAGAGCCTACGTGCTGCTCCATAGAAACAGGGTTTGTCTTCTCGCCATTCAAAGAGACAATCACGTCGTCTGTCCTGGAGCTATATCGCCAGAGGTCTGTCCGTTTGGGATCAGGATGGCGAATCCAAAGATCTTTTGTATAATACTCCGTCGCCTCAGGAAACATACGCAAGCTGAAGACCGGAGTATGAGAATCTCTCTCTGCAGTGCGGACCCATACAAGCTCGTATTCGGTCTCAGTCACAGCTCGATACTCAACACCTAGAGAGGGATGAAACTTGACGTAGGACCAGTCCGTCACGAGATCATGGTCTGGGTAATGAATCTGCGTGGGGAATCCCTGTTCAGACGCCCCGTATTGATTCACTAGCCGGATTCTAGGCGCGATTATGTCTCCGACAGCCTGCGGCAGATCACCTCCGCCGTAGAAGATAAAATTGAGATGCTTGCTGCAGTAGTTTAGAAGCTCTGGGGCTTGAGATAGATCTTTCAGCAAAGATGGAGGGACGAATGCGGCGTTGATTGGCGTCTGCTTCATGGCGTCTACTAGGCCTTCTGCAGTTGGGAGACCAACGGATGTTGGAAGGATGGACGTGAATTCGAGAGCAAGAGCGCATGTAATCAGTATTGCCACTCCGCCTGCCTGTATATGGTTTCCATTAGATGAGAGTCGGCGTTGATTACAGATGCCACAGAATAGAACGTCTTAGGTGGACTTACATGAAACGGAGGCAGCGCAACAAACATTCTCTTCTCCCTCGTCCAACTACATCTGTTCTCTCCTCCCTCGGGGGGATCCAAGAGAAGCATTGCCATATGCTTTTGCATGTAGTCGTGAATCCAGAAGATCGTCTTTGGGATACCTGTAGACCCCGACGTGTGTCTATTTGAGCATCGAGGTTAACAGAGTACAAGTACACCAACTTTTTTCCATTTTAAATCACACCGTCATTGAGATGCTATAATGATGATGGCCACTTACAGCACAACAAATGTCTCCCGCGCCAACTCGTCGATACTCCTTCCAAACTCAAAGTGCGGATACGTCCTCTCCAGCAACTCCTCCATACTAGGAACCTCATACGCATTCACTCCATTATTCTCGACAATCGCAATGACGAAGGGGGGCCGTGGTGCAGTAACAAGCATCCTCTTCGAGCCCACGACCTGAAACAGACTCGCATGCGCGGCTGGACTATTCCGGGGTGATGTACAGAATACCTATGTTGATGAGTACCCGAGATCAGCAACCAGCAAAAGCAACGGGTCAACAACATTAGCTCGGAAGTTAGATCTCAAGCATACAGTATAGCCAGCCTTCACAGCCGCAACAATCAAGCCCGGATACCGCAGGTCATTCAGCCCAATATATGGCAGAATTTCTGTGCCGTTTCCAGGACCCAGGGTGCGAATCAACCACCAGGCAAGACCGTTGATGACGTTGGCGTAGTCGCGAAACGTGACTTGGACGAAGCCATGGCTGTAGGATGTGGGTGACCGGGGGTATTCGGCGTAGATGGCATTGGGTTTTGAGTGGGCGAGGTGGTCGATGAAGGTTGGGAGGGGTGTGGAGGAGGGATCAAGAGACATGGCGTTGAATAGACTGGTAGTTAGTCAATCAGTCCAGTGACTGGGTACTAATGGCTTTCAGGCGCGTGAAGCTGCATCAGCGACAGCAACTACTGATTCATAAATAGACTCCATGCTGCTTTACCTTCTCTCACCTACAAAACTATCATTGTCCATGTACTACCTTGCTCTGACCACCTTGTCATCAAAATCTTGCCATTCCTGCATCGACCTTGCCATGCTTGCATCGCAAGCACCACCTTGCTGCCGCCACATCCTACCACCTCGCTTCGAATACAAAACTAAATAATCTAGATAAAGTTATTTTTCGGGTCGAGCTAAAGAAATGGAATGATGAAAGCAGTCATTATGCGAAGGGTCGGAAGCGGTCGTAGCGTCTGGGGTAAGTTTATATATAGTTACAGTAATCGTCAGCACATTGAACACAGTCTGAATCTCCACTCGAGAAGACACCCAGTTTGATTCAGGGAATCGAAACGTATTACAAGCAGAGCGATGAATTCAGATCATCGCGAACTCGCAATATATTGACAACTTTCATACCAGGCAATATATTTATGTATGAACAGCAATACACGGTCTCGATGTTGAGACCAAGATACAAACAAAGGCAATTGACAACGCCGGCTAATGACTCCCAAGAAAAATGAATCTTGACAGGACAGGACAGGACAGGAACAGGACAAATGCAAGTATTAGGAAGAGATATATCACAGCAGAACCTTTTATACAAAGCACAGATTCATCGAGCGGAAATGACGTAAAGAGGCGCTAAATGTAATCGAAATCGACTGATTCGTCATGATACTCAGGAATTTGGATTCACGTCCCAGCGAAGTGAGTAGATCATAGGTTGCCAGAGAGCACAGCTTCGGTGGCTATAGTTGGGTTAGCAAAGAACAGAATGCGCGAATACAGGACAGGGTAGCTTACCAGAATTGATGTATGGACGCTTGGCGTCGAGGCTCACTCCGAACCGTCGCTCAAGCTCTTGCTTGATGCTCTTCTTCGTGACGGCCATCAAATCAGCTGTGCGGAGAATGTCGCGGATCTCGGAAAGAATGGCGTCGTCGCTGGGTAGGTGGGCAATGTCTTCCATTTCCATGTCCATGTGACGACTCATCATATCAGAAGGTGCCAAGGACATGCGAGAAGTGTAGCGAGGAAGGTCAAGTTGAGACATCGGCCTTGAACCAGGAATGCCGTACTCGGACTGCGCTGCATGGTACTTGGTGCCGTAGGAGATACCGGAAATTTCTGACCGGTCATCACGCGAGGTTTGTGCCTCCCAGAGTTCGGCCTGGTACTCTTCCCATCTCTTCTTGGGAATCGAAGCAGGGTCGAACTTGCCTTCGTCGGAGATGACGATTTTGCGACCCTTCTCTCCGGTGATGACACGCGTGTTACCCCAGGAGAAATCGTCCATGTGCCAGAATGAGTAGAGAGGAAGTGCCAAAGAGTAAACAGGCATCGCCAGGATGTAGATGATCATCCATCCGATCATTTCCCACTTTCGGCGAACAAGGAAAATAATAGCCTGCAAACCGTAGATGGCCGCGAGGAGGAGGAAAGAAGTCCAAGGAATAGTCGACGAGTCCTGAACGAGCCATACAATTAAATAGACAATATAGGCGATGGTGACAGGCATGATGATGGTACCGATGAGATCAATGAAGATGACAAATCTCATACTGAAGCAGCAGAAACCACACAGTTGTTGAAGTGGAATCAGCTCAACGAGATTGTGAACAGTGGAGTTGATCCAGCGACGGCGTTGAGAGAGGAACACAGCCCAGCTTTCTGGCGCAATGGTCCACGCCTGTGCCCGGAATATGTACTTGGTCTTGAACTTGGGGTGGTGCTTCAATAGAAGGGTGGTAAGGTAGCGATCCTCACCCAAGTGCAGCAAGTTCTTCATATGCAGCGTGTCAACGCGGATCTGAGAGTATGCTTCCACAACTTCCTTGCTGACGAAGAGCGGTTTGCCGGTCTCGGCAGATCGAATGCGGTACATGGTGAAACAACCAGGCAAACAGGTGACTGAACCGAAAAGACTCTCGAAAGCCTTGGTCAGGTTGTGGGAGATGTAGTACTCGTAGACTTGGATCATGGTGACGGCAGAAGTTTTGGCGTTCGTTAAAGAGGTTTCTCCGCAAACACCGATGATCCGGGTGTCATTGAGACATGACGAGACCATGCGTGTAGCAGCATCCTGCGCAACAACCGTGTCTGCATCGACTTGCAGAATGAACTCGTAGAATGTGGGATTGACGCCGATAATGTTGCGTATCTGGTGATGCATTTCGAGCTCCATAGGACTCATCGGAAGGTTGTAATGCACGCGGTTCAGGAATCGCATCAGGACCATTTGGGAGTCACGCTTGCCACGGTTACCAGGTCGCGAAACCTCCGACGGCTTTCCAACCTTGACGACAACGAGGAAAGGAACGATATGGCCTTGGACCTCGTACAGACCAGAATAGATCTTACCCATGTTGTGCTGCTTCATTCCCTCACCCAGACTCTCGAAACTGAGCGGCTCTGGGTCCACGGATTCCGGAACACCCAAAATGTCAAGAACAATGCGAGGGGTAGGACGGTCGTTGCCTTGGCCAATAATCATACCGTCACAAATGATAACCAGAAGCTTGCGCTTATCGTCATATCGCATGCGGGCCATGGAATCGATAGCACGACGCAGGGATTCCTCATCTTCGGTGTAAGCTGGAACTTGACAGATAATGAACTTATCAAGGTTCTCCGGCAGATTCTTCTTTCCGAATTGCAGAGCCGCAATGAATTTGAACAAGACGACGGAAACAATGAGAACCGAGAGTGCAAGGATGAAGTACCGCGCAAATTGACACTGAGTGGAGTTTCGGGTATCAACACGACCGACAATAAAGAGATTGTTTAGGCAGTCCATCATATCTTTTCGCATCTTAGGAGTATACGGGAGGCGCTCCCAGTATTTCGTTACGTCTTGGCCAGACTTTTGCTGGAAGAGGTCCACAGTCAATCCATCCATGAAGTCGGTATCAACATTCGTAGGATCATCCGCGCCCTCAACATCTTGGATGCGTCGGCCGCCACTGACATATGCTGTCAGGTCGTAGACATTTCCGTCAATGCTTGCAATGTATTGAGATTTTTCGGCCAGCGTTTTCATGTATTGGGAGCTGTAACCAATCCAGCCCTTGTAGTAGTTCGCTTTGAGATATCTCATTTGCTCGGTATACCAGTCTTTGCGGTAATCGCCGGTGAAATACCGGAAGTCGTGGTACACAGAGTTCGAGTCACCGGCGCTGGCAGAAGGAAGAGAGCCGGAAAAGTTTGTCGTCTTGTAGTCGAGCAGAACCCTTTCATCTACAGAGCCACTCTTGCCGAGACATAGAGCTGAGACTTGTACAGGGAAAAGTGCAGTCGAATCGATACCGGCGTACTTTTCTAGGGCCGAGTCCGGAATGATACCGGGGTAATGAGCAGGAATAAAATCTCCGAGATTGAGAACCATGCCGCGGATAGAGGTGTAAGCACTGTGACCATCTTCGCCGTCGTGTGAAGACAGCTCCGCAGCGGAGAAGACGTGTTGAGTTGGACAGATGAGCATGGGAAATCCGACAATAATGAAAATGGCAATACCGCAAAGCAGCCAGATGAGAAGATTAATCGCAAACTTCTCACGCCAGGCAACCTGGACATCCTTGCGCTTCATCCTACCAATGTACTTGATGGCAAAATTGGGAATATAAAAGGTCAGCAACCATACAAGCGCCATCCAGCGCTTTCGACTGCCGGAAACGGGCACCTCGTCGACCTCTTCCATTTGTTTCTCATTGCCCTTTTCGAGCATTTGTTCTCTTGTTTCCAGGTTACGGAACATGTCGCCCGAGTTAAAGGCAGACATCCCAGCGTCAGATCTCCCATCGAAATCACGACTGGCGTTGGATCCTTGCTTCGAATCACTTCCATAGATATACGCACCGGGAGTGTGGTCAGCAGGATCAAGAAGTCGGACTTTAGAGTCTGCGTAAGTCGCAGTTCGAGGGTGGAGTAGGCCGTCGCCGCCGTCTTCTTCGGGACCAAAGGAGGGAATGACACGCTCTCCAACCTTGGCAAGGTCTGCCCAGCAACGCTCGCTGAGGAAGACACCTGTGCTGCCGACTCGAGCTTCATTACCCGGCCAGCGTTTCTCGTCCAGGACCACTTCAGCCTTCTCCTTGTCACTGCCGACAACAACATTACCGATCTCTGCGAGTCCGAGGAACTCAGCAAAGGGGAGAAAGACGCTAAAATCGGCGTTCCGGAGTCGCTGACTGATCTCGGCAATTCCCAGTGTTTGAACTTGAGCTCTGACACACTTGCTGTCGAACTGATTCGCGATACGCCGATCGTTAGGCTTCAGGCAGAAGACAAAGTATGGGTTCAAATTGTTGGAGCTCAGGCACTTGTTGACAATGTCAAGAGATGAGAGGAACTGTCCGGCTGCACCTTGCATGCCACCAATGAGCATTCCGCTCTTTCTCTTTGATGAGTTTTTGGCCGAACTACCTGTTTGGCTTTCGGACTCATACGGATCCTCGGCAACAGCAGCGTCGAAGGTGAGGCGAGAAGGAGGGGTAGCTTTCCGCCGAGCCATACTCGGCATGCGCAGAGGCTTCGAGCTAACTTGAGCCTGCATAATCGCGGTCTTCTCCTTGGGGTGAGTCACCGTCTGCAGGGCCTCCTGGCCAAAGAGTTCTCTGATGAAATCGCTGCGAGAGGACTTCATGACGTTCATCAAATCACCAGAAATGACCTCTCCGTTCTCCTCAAGCAGTCCGGTGATGGAATAATCCACCTCTCCTGCGAAATGTTTCACAGTAAACGACGAGCGAGCAGTTTGTGAAACCACGCCATAGCTCGACCCAGAGCTACCAGCGTTGATGGCAGGATTCTTGTTCTCGAACCGCCTCCGTACAGCTTCAATAAATTGAGTATCTGTTCGTCCGCGACGTGTTTGATCATCCAGAATGCTCAGTAAGCCATTTCCTTGTTTGAGCAATCCTCGCACGGCATCGGTGTTATCGAAGTAGCTTGTAGCTGGCACGGCAACCTCTTCGCGTTCCAACATGTCAGCTTTGCGGTCGAAGAACGAGCGGAGACAGAAGTTATACAGCGATTCGATGGCGGCGTTGTTCAAAAGCTGATCAAGTGTAGAGCCGGTAGAACAAGCCTGGGCGAAACCCGGGAAGTCGACGATCGACACTGTGTTGACAACGCTATCTTCAGCGGCACAAATCCTCTGGTTAACATTCTCGATCACGTAGGCGACTAGAAGAGAATAAAGGATACGCGAAAGTTCATCCGCGTTCTGTCGTGCGCCTTTCGCATCAAGCATAACAGTCACACGCTCTCGGTGGATGGTCTTGGTCCGATAACCAAGACTAGCCTCAAGTTCCCCAAGACCCAGACCGAGGAATGCAGCGATAATGGAAAGGACGTCCTTATTTTTTACAACAGTGACTGTCTCGCCACCTTCATGCGAGTATCCTCCGGATTCCTCTGCACCGGTCATGGTCGCTTGACCACTGCCAAACTCAAGTTGACCGATGTGAAGGATAGCAGCCAGAATCTGACAAATTTCAGCGATTTCACTGCGCGGAAACTCCAACTTCCGCAGGGCTGTCTTGAAATGCTGGAAACCGTCCGCGTCGTTGATTCCGACTTTAAGCTGTGTTGGGTGGCCTAGATATCTCCATCGCTTGTGGTCCGTCGATGAGAGTCTGCCGCCGGTGGTTGTGACATGGATAGCATTGTCCAAGCCCAAGTGGGTCTTTTCAGCAGCACTTGTTCCAGCAAGTAGGTAGTAAAGGACGTGAAAGCTCCGTTCGCCTGTTGGGACAGAAGCAATCCGACTCCTTTCCAGCCTGTGGTCGATGACCTTGCCACCGATCAGGGTCGGGTTTGCAGAAGAGGAGCCATCATACTGTAGCTCCAGGAACAACCCCGCTTTGGAGGCAGTGGGCGTTGTTAGTGACTTGGTAGTGGTCAGAGTGTCGAAGAGGAAGGCGGCGTATGAGAGTTTTGACGACAGAGGAGTAGAGGAAAAGGAGAGGAATGACGAGAGAAGGTGTGAGCGAAGAGTCGTCTTTCCAGCACCGCTCTCGCCTCTGTTGGTCGGAATTAGAAATGTTTACTATCAAGCAAGAGGTCGTACTCACAGAAACACAATTGCTTGGTTTTCACCCCGAGCACCGAGGCGGGTGAAAGCTCTTCGAGCCAGGTCTTCTGCCTCACCCATGGCACTGCCTTCCTTCGCGCCATCAGGGCCCTTTGAGGACGAAGTGTAATTGTTGAGACTGATCAAGGCATGCGAAGAAAGTCGCGCGGTCGGAAGACCGACATGGAATCTAGCAAAGGGTTAGCTAGCTTAGTACAGCACGAGTTCAAGTCCTCATACCTGCTGGCAAGATGCGCGGTAAGGTGGGTATCGGATTGTAAATGCGCAGGTAGCGAGGGGAGGGAGGATTGCACATGAGACGGGGTATGTCCCGCCGGCGAAGGCCCAACCATGGCCACAACGTTAAAGCTCAACCCAGAAGGGTTATATAATCGTGTTGAAGAGTCCGCGTCCAGGCTAAGCAAGTAATCTCGATTCGAATGGGAGGAGAAAGTTGTAGAGCGAGCGTAGGCCTCCGAATCGTGGGTGTGTCAGGTTCCTAATGACCGAGGCAAGTGTTCATGTCCTGCAAATCGACGATGATCAAATGAGGTGACACGAAACGTGCGAAAGCGATTCGAGGTTTGGAAGACGGTTGGAATGGAACAAATTCGAGCAGCTGTTGCCGGAAGTCGCGGCGTGAGGGAACAGAACGAGCGATCGTGGGAGCACAAAGGCAATGCGGCAGATCGAACGAGAGACGATTGAAAGAGAGAAGATTAGGATTAGTAGATAGGAGCGGGTAGGAGCGAACAGAAGCGAACAGTTCAAAGTAAGCGACAGAAGCAATATGGATTCAGCAAGATGGAGGGTGAAGCTGAAGCAGTGAAGACGAAGAAAAGACAAAAGCAACAGAAGCCGAACAACAATCAGCGGCGGTTCCAATCTTCTCTTGTCTGGAGTCTGGGATGACCTGTGATAAAGTCCGGTGACAAGCGCCGTACAAGCGTATTTTATTTCTGAGAAAACACAACAACCAGAGCGGGCCCGACCTGAAATCCCTGCCAAATCAGCTGAGCTGCTGAGGCCAAATAACATTCCTATATTGAGTACCCCTGCTGCTGTTCCAGGTTTACTACTTGATATTCATCATTATTTGACCCTTCTTTGATCCTCGGCTAGCTTGGAGTGTGCCCTAGCTACTCCGTTAGGCACTCTCCCCTGAATATGATGCAAACAAATGATTTTTTGGCCGGTCCCTGTGTGCTGGAGCCGTGGTTGTCCTCCGAATGGAAGAACCAGCTGGACCCTTCGTTCAGGGTTGGTCGCCTCGGAGCACAGGTTCTTAAAATAGGCTGGAGTAAATTTGCAAATCAGTTTGATATATGATACCAGGCTAGTCCGCAATGAAGAATGTGAGACAGAGATTTGGTCCAATCGGCCCCCCCAATATAGCGTCAATCATTCAACGCCACGCAGACGGGAATCTGAAATAGGGGCTGGACTCTAGCTTCCCCTTTTTCGTCCTGGAACAGACAGACGGAATCAGGATTCGAGAATGACTTTCTGAGGGGTTTTCATCATCATGATATTGATCAGCGTTCACAGTTGAACCCCAGTTTTGCTGACAGCATTCGCGGTGGGTTCAGAGGGAGAAAAGAAAATTATTGGATTATCGCAGACAATTGAGGGGAAGGTTAAGCTCTTCCGATGCGAAAGGGAAAGTGGATGACTGATCCATCAGCAATCATCTACCTATCAGACTATTGAAATTTTCAATGCATCAGGGCTTGGCCAACTTAAGGCTAGTGTGGCCGAATATAAATAACATCGAGGCGTCCAAGATCTGTCTGTCAGTGTCAGTGATTGTGACCGTGTCCACCTGAAGTGGCCCTAAAGATACTGTTCTAGTATGATCTAGAAGAAGCGAAAGAATAGCATCAAGTGTGGCGATCCGAAGAGATCGATTGGTGCTGGGTGAGACAACATCCGAGACACTCTGCGTGTTGTGCCAGTTATTTTAGGGTCCAATCTGGAACCTGGGTGGGAACCGCGCCTCAGGCTCCCCAGCCGAGCCTCTTCTAGCTTGCGGTTGGTATGCCTCAACAGTAGTCAACATCAGTTTCTTCTGTCTATCCACGAGGCATAGCCTGTTGTGATATATCGAGTACTCCGTAGTGAATGCTGAACGGGCTGAATAAAACTCTGTATCAAAATGAGGCAACGCAAATGTTACGGATTCGAATTATAACTACTGATTCTCCAGGACGACTATTTGGACTTTTGGCGTGCTAGGGTACGGTAATTTTCGAAACCGAATACCGTCAGAGTCGCCCAAACAACGGCGGCGGGATCGAATCACCTCCGCTCGCTGCATCACAAGCGATCGCTCTCTGCCTCTCTTTTCCTCGCCTCTTCTGTTTTGCTCCCTCTTTGTTTTGTGTCTCCTGCTCCATATTTGCTTCTTGTCGTGTGCTTCCTTCTTGTTCTGTTCTTCGTACTCCCTCGCCTCGTCGAAGAATCCCCTTATTCCTCATAATACTAATTCGAGCCCTCCGACATTGTTTCAACCACGACATTCGTTCTCAACGCTCGCTTGACCACCGAAGAACCGAAGACCAGCATCTCAATTCGATCGCGTTCAATCATTCAAATACCAAAAACACTGTCGCTGCCGGATATCTGCGCTGAACAGTTTTCGCGGCCATCTACCAGCAACCGAGCACTCGATCTCTCCCAACAGTCCACGAGCCGCGTTCATCCCATCTCATGCATTGATTCTCTCCCAACAATCGCTCGCTTCATTCCTCGGGGTTGTCCCCGGATTTTGTGGCAATTATAACCGATCTTGATTTCGACAGAACCCGATCATCATGTCGAACCGTTTTTCTGTCTACTCGACCCAGTCTGCTGGCCTGTCGGGTGCCCGACCATCGAATCAAGTCTCAACCACAAGCTTGCTGAATGCCCTTCATGCACACTACACATCGGGTCTATCATATCAACTAGACGCAGGATCAAGTCTTGTCGTCAACTCTTGGCTTACTGCTGCTAGTGCAGGCCCGGACGGACACATCGGAGGCACATTAGACCGTGAGCTAGCAACAAGGGCTTGGGAGCATGCTCGGCGAAGAGCAGAAGATGGATGCATTGTTCTCTGGTTTGTTTCTCTGCAGATAACAAGATCTTATGCTGACTGGCTGTAGCTCAACTCACCAATCGACCCCCTCCATCTTCGAACCTTTTCTGACTGTGCTCCCACTTTCAACTCCAAGCGTTACATTCACAGCTCTGTCGGCCTTGAATCCCTTCCTACGCGCCGTAACATCCTTCAGCCCATCGTACTCCCTCTACTCCGCTTTTTCAGCTAACTTCACTTTCACCCTCAAAGGCGACTTGGTGGCTCTCACCTTGGCCTTGTCAACTTCGGGCATCAATGTCCGCAAAGGCTTGCTGGATATTCCGACAGAGCCTGGATATCGTGCGTTCGATGTTTTCTACTATCTCCTTACATCGTCGTCCACCCAAGCCGAACGGGAGTTTTTGGCGCTGAAAGAACCATCCGCGTATGCTTTGTTAAATAAGTCGGGAACGTACTCTCCTCCTTCATATATTCCGACCGCCGATGACGCCGCTGCTGCAGAAGACTTTAGGGCCGCCCTAAAAGCCATCGGCATCAAAGGTGCATCCCTGCGAAACCTTCTATCGGTGCTTGCGGGCCTCTTGAAGCTCGGTAACGCTGCTGGATTCCTCGTAGACCAGGAGGAGCTCGAGGAGACGTGCGAAGAAGTTGGAGATCTACTTGGCGTGGATCCTGAGATTCTTCTACACAAATGTGCCACCGATGAGCGGGAGCTTCTTATTACAGGGATTTATGAGGCCCTCGTTGACTGGGTAATCGGCAAAGCGAATGAGGCCATTTCCAGCGAGCTTCAGGAGCTCAGCGCTAATGGATCAGGCGGACAGTGGAGTGATGATGACACTGTCAGCATTGCCGTGGTGGATATCCCCCGGCCTGCCTTTGGAAAGGCTGTCGCCCTTCGAAACGTATTTGATGACAACGTCGGTATCAATGCAGAGATGAAAGAGGATGGCGTTCCCGCGCCTCCTGTTGGACAAGCTATTACAGCTGAGATGGCGGCTGCGGCAGAACAATTTGCGCCGGATCTCGGACTCAACACAGACCCTGCCAGAGAGTATGAACTGGACAAGAGACAGGGTGTTTTGGAGAAGATCGGAATCGACCTTGAGGTAGACTCGTTCCTGCGGCAGATCCTGACTCCGGTTGAGAATCAAGGCATTGCGGTTGGGAAAAAGGGTCGATTCGATCTTGCCAGTACTCTCGGTAGCAGCAGAGTCTGGCATCATATCTCCGTCCACCCGAGTGACGATCTTCCCGAGACTCTCAACCCTGCTTTGCCGACAGCTGCCTGGTCTGCCGGCGTTGTTTCTCGACAAATTCGCGAATGGCGGCTAGCAGAATGGGCCAACCGCCGCCTGAAGCAATTCGATTTCACCGCCGACTTCGATGTTGATGAGTTTGTCAGCCGCTATGCTCGACTAGGCTGTGCCGACGGCAGAGATGGCGTCGAAAGTTGGTTGATGCAGCGAGGTTGGACGAACGGTGATGCCTTTGTTGGACACCAGAGGATCTGGATGCGAGAGAACGCCTGGTGGGAAGCGGAGACAATGATCGACCTTAAACCTGACGAGCCGCCATCCCAGCATTCCTATAATTTCAGCAACAGCATGCTCGACCCTAATTATATAAGCACACCCATGGCGGAGTCAACGAGTCTACTAGGTGGCAGCCGGGATAACCTCCTACGACAAAGTACTATGGCACCTAGCATGATTGCCAAATCTGTCGCTCCCAGTGTCCATCCTACAACGAACATGGTCGGCGACTATGGTCTCGGAAACAAGGGTGACGATAAGAAGTGGGACAACATCTACTATGACGGCGACCCCGAGCATGGTAAACACATTGAGAAAAGCGAAATTACTCTCGGTCGTCGACTCTGGACGGGCTTTGTATGGGCCCTTACCTTTTGGATCCCGTCCTTCGTTTTACAATACATTGGGCGGATGAAGCGTCCCGATGTGCGAATGGCGTGGCGAGAAAAGGTCATTCTCGTGATCTTGATTCTCCTCTTCAACGGCATCGTTTGTTTCTATATTATCGCTTTTGGTGATCTTCTTTGCCCGAACAAGGACAAGGCTTGGAATGAAAGGGAAGTAAGCTGGCACTCGACCTCTAGCAACTTCTATGTCAGCATCCATGGGTGGGTCTACGATATCACCAAATTTGCAAAAGTTACACACGGCGATGTGCGGCCTGAAGCCACGCCTGAATATATGTTACCATTGGCAGGCATGAATTTAGACGCCTACTTCCCGCCTCCTTTGACTCGAATGTGTGGGGCTTATGTGGATGACGAGGTAATTGCTCTTCAGAACAACGATACTGCCGCCACCCAGGAACAGCCCCTTGCCCTTCACACGGTTGGACGTCTAGCTCCGACAGGCAGCGCACTGCGTGAATACACTTGGTATGAGGAAAAATTCCTCCCAAAGATCAAAGAATACCAGAAAGGAAAACTTGTTTGGACAAGGGGTACTGTCAAGAAACAAGCAGAGAATAGCGACCAACGGAAATGGGTCATTGCGCACAACAAAGTCTATGACTTTACGGATTACTTCTACACGGTAGACCGGTTTGAGGGCAATGATGAGTACAAGTGGCTCCCCGAGGAGATTACGACACTCGTGAAGGACCACCCTGGTGAAGATGTCTCGGACAAGTGGCCGCTAGAATCGCGGACATTCAGCACAGCCCAGCCCTGTCTTGATTACGTCTTTTATAAGGGCGAAACAGATTTCCGTGAGAGCGCCAGGTGCACAGTCAACAACTGGATTCTGCTGGCGTTTACTATTCTCATTTGCGCGGTCATCCTGATCAAGTTCTTTGCAGCTCTACAGCTTGGATCTAAGCGTCGCCCTGCGCCACAGGACAAGTTCGTCATTTGCATGGTTCCTGCGTATACTGAAGGCGAGGATTCGCTGCGTAAAGGCCTCGACTCGCTCACTGCTCTCCAGTACGATAACAAGCGCAAGCTTATCTTTGTGATTTGTGATGGTATGATTGTTGGTGGTGGTAACGATCGCCCAACTCCAAAGATCGTTCTGGACATTCTTGGTGTTGACCCCAAGATTGACCCTCCTGCGCTACCTGTCAAATGTATCGGTCAAGGCAGCGATCAGCTGAACTACGGCAAGGTTTACTCTGGTTTGTATGAATACGAAGGCAACGTTGTGCCTTACGTGGTCGTTGTCAAGGTCGGCAAGGAGTCTGAGCAGAGCAAATCCAAGCCCGGTAACAGAGGTAAACGTGACTCTCAAGTCATGCTCCTCAATTTCCTCAACCGTGTACACCACCGAGCTCCAATGTCTCCTCTTGAATTGGAAATCTTCCACCAGATCAATAACGTCATTGGTGTCGACCCAGAACTTTACGAATACTGTCTCATGGTTGATGCCGATACGAGTGTGCGCGAGGATTCTCTCAACCGTCTTGTAGCCGCGTGCGCCAACGATGCTCGCATCGCCGGTATCTGTGGTGAGACCAGTCTTCAGAACGAGGAGCGAAGTTGGTGGACCATGATTCAGGTTTACGAATATTACATTTCGCATCATTTGGCAAAGGCTTTTGAGTCGTTGTTCGGCAGTGTTACGTGTCTTCCTGGATGGTGAGTCTTTTCTGCGGTTTTATTTATATTTGTGCTAACAGCTGCAGTTTTTGTATGTATCGCCTGCGCACAGCTGATCGTGGTCGCCCCTTGATTATTTCGGACAAGGTGCTCGAAGAGTATGCGGACATCAACGTCGACACCCTCCACAAGAAGAACCTGCTCTCCCTTGGTGAAGATCGTTATCTTACCACCCTGATGACCAAACACTTCCCTAGCATGTCATACAAGTTCATTCCCGATGCCTACGCTAGCACGGCAGCGCCTGAGACATGGTCGGTCCTTTTGTCGCAGCGACGTCGGTGGATCAACTCAACTGTCCATAACTTGGTAGAGTTGGCGGCCTTGAAGGACCTTTGCGGCTTCTGTTGTTTCAGTATGCGCTTCGTCGTGATGGTTGATCTGCTAGGAACACTTATCCTTCCTGCAACCTGCGTTTACCTCGGATACTTGATCTACCTGATTGCCAGCGATACCGGTCCATTCCCAATGATCTCCATTATCATGTTGGCTGGTGTGTACGGTCTTCAGGCAATTATTTTCATTGTCAAGCGACAGTGGCAGCATATCGGATGGATGATTATCTACCTGTGTGCCTACCCCATCTACAGTTTCGTTCTTCCGTTGTACTCTTTCTGGAAGCAGGACGACTTCAGTTGGGGAAACACCCGCGTTGTCATTGGAGAGAAGGGCTCACAGCGTGTCGTTGCGGTGGAGGACGAGCCATTTGACCCCCGCAGTATCCCACTTCAGCGCTGGGACGACTACGCTCTCGCCAACAACCTTCCAGGCCGCCGCGGTGACTACGCTGTCAGCCAAGAAAAGGGCTACTTTGGCGCCCGCTACATGGATGACACGGCGATGGAAATGGATGACATGCACTCGCAGTACTCCTCTGTCAAGCCCGCGTCGACAATCTTGACTGGCTTCCCCGGTCAAGGCCGTCACTCGTACATACCCCCGCAATCTCCAGCTGCTTTCGGTGGAAACACCCCTGGCAACCGAAACTCGCACTTTTCCACACTCTCTCGATACACGGACCAGCCACTGCAAGGGAACAACATACAGGCGCGGCACATGTCCATGGGTAACCTCAGCCAGCTGGAGAGCAGTGCCATGACCACCCGACACAGCGTCAACATGATGCAGAGCACGGACAACCTCCTCAGCATTCCAAATCGGAGCTCGCGCAGCCCAGTCGGCGGCTTGAACTCTCGACCTGCCAGTGCCTTTGACTTCCGCGGACAAGGCATGAACGGGCCTGATGAAGCTTCAATCACCGAGGCTATCCGTGGCTGTCTCTCAGAAGTTGACCTCGACACGGTGACCAAGAAGCAGGGTATGTCTGACTCGAATCCTTGGTTGGAAACAACAAAGCTAACATACAGTAGTTCGCGCCCTTGTCGAGCAACGTCTCCAGACCACCCTCGTCGGCGACAAGCGAGCCTTCCTCGACCGCCAGATTGACAACGAGCTCGCCAATATGTGATTTACTACCGCTAATCTTCTAACCAAAGGAAATTGATCTTAAGTTGTGTGTTTGTGCAGATATTGATATTTCGGAGGCAACAAGCCGGGGACAAGCAAGGCAGGCGAGGCATACATGGCATGGCGTTTGGGATCTTTTCTACTTGTATCTCGAATCTGGAAATGTATTTATCAGCGATGCAAATACCTCACAATGTTAATAACTATCTTTACTATGCTATAATTATTTATATTTGTCCCCGCAGGTTCCCACTTCACATTAGCACAACAAATCGAGTAGTTACGGTCTCATCTACTCATCTAATGAGAAGCTCATATCTATCAGAATGTTGCCCTGGCGTGTGCCATAGTGTAGCCTCACAATTGTCAGCGTCCCTAACTAGTTAACTAAAGCGGCAACAACCAAACAATCCCGCATGCGGGGTAGCATAGCATGCGGTCAAGGCAACCACACCCTCTTGACAGCACCGATATCTTCTTTCCATCCCGTTCACTCGTGGCACCGATGAAACAAACCCAATCCGCCATTTTTCTCATCTTCAACCTACCCACTCCACCTCGAAATGCCACCACCACCACCACCACCACCACCTCTCCCCCTCCACCAACCCCTCTCCTCCCCCACAACCACAGCCTCAACCTCAACCTCCACCTCCCACCCCGAAACCTCCTCCCTCTCCTCCCCCTCCACCCAATCCCACTCGCAATCCCAATCCCAATCCGACGCCGAAAAACAAGCAACCTCCGCCTTCACCGCCTCCCTACACTCCCTGGGAACAAACTACACCTCCGCCCTCGTCGACCGCGCCCAAAACCTGCACCAGAATGCCTCCGCGCTCAAGGCCCAGGAACACCAGCTGCAGAAGACAACAGAGGCATTAGGCAAATTGAATAACGAGTTTGAGGGGCTGGCAAAGGATGCACGGAAGGGGTTGAAGGAGATTGGCGACGTGCAGAATTGGGCGGAGATTATTGAGAGGGAGCTTTTGGTTGTGGAGAGTGTTGTTGGGCGGTTGGAGGAGGAGGATGAGGAGGATAGGGAGAGGGAGAGAGAGAGGAGGGATGGGGGTGGGGATTTGTATGGGGATTCGGATATGGAGCGGGAGGGGGAGAGGGAGGGGGTGAGGGGTAGTGGGGAGGAGGTGGGTAATGGGGATTTGAATGGGGTTGTGAAGGTTGGCGGAGAGGATGGTAAAGGGAAAGGGAAGGATAAGGGGAAGGGGAAGGAGACGGCGCAGAAGAAGGGGTGGTTTGGGTGGTGGTGATTTCTTTGGTTTAGGATGGATGGCTTATATTGCTATGGATCTACGATGATGATTATGATATGACTGATGAGCTACGACTGGTAATGAAGATATGTGAGTTATTGTTAATGCTATTCTGGAGTCTATGCCGTGCATATATACCGTGTCCAAGCACTCTAGATATAGCTACTCCTCTTCCATCTCCTGTCCCTATTCCTCATCGCCCATCTCCCGAACATACTCTCTCCAAATATCCACCTTATTACCCTGCACCTCCTCCTCAGACCCATAACCATCCTCATACTCATCCCACCCCTCCCATCGTCCAAGACTAAACAGATGCCTCATCGTCGGCCGTCCATGCGGGCAATTCCACGGCTTCACAATCGTCCCCATATTCCTCACAACCTTCTCCATCTGCTTCTGCGTCAAGTTCTTCCCAATCATGATACTCGACCGACAAGCGCGCATCGCAAACATCTTGCGCACTTTACTCGGACGAGGAATATCCACCTCGGAATTATTTGTCGAAGCCGAGGTCGTCTCGGAGAGTAAAATAATGAGTTCTTCCAGATCCTTGATATCGAAAACAACTTCTTTGCTTAGTGGTAGAGAAAGAAGACTACATCGTCGGCCAATCGGTTCGTCGCCGGAATCATCGACATCAATGACGAATCCGTTTTTCTCGAGGATTATTTGGTGCTCGATGACAATTTCTTCTTCGACGGCGGTCAGGTCCAGCCGCTTAGGTCGAACGAGACGCTGGTTTTGGACTGTTGTGGTGGATTGGAGGCGTTCGAAGTTGTATTTCTCATCTGAGGCGTGTTGGTCGATTATGAAGAGTTCGTCTTGAGAGGTTGATACGTTGGAGCTGGATGGTCGAGTTGCAAGGATGAAGCCTAAGTTGAATTGACCGAGGATGCGCATTTGAGAGAAGTCGTCTTTGCTGACGGTTAGGGAGAGGCGCTCTTCTGGTGCGACTTGGGATAATCTGGTCTCTTCGTCGTCTTGAGATGATGAGATCTCATTTTGGCCTCGGTTATGAGTATTCGATGCTAAGGACTGTATTCTAGAGAGTGACCCGTCGATAGAGGTTGTCAGGCTCGCGGTAGAGTCTCGATGGCCAACACCTTTGTTTAGCTTATTAGCTCGGTTGAGACTGTTTGCTTGGGAAGCTTTTTCTGCTTCTTGGATCAGCCGTTGGACTTCGGCATCTTCGTGCTGCTTTTTTTCTTCGTCATCCATATCTTCATCTTCAGAGTGCGAATCACCAGCCTCCGCTTCACTTTCAGCTGATAGTTCGCTCGCAGCATCATGGTCCGCATGAGACTCATCATCCAAAACCTCCTCGGCTTCCTCGTCCACTAAGGCATCAATGTCTTCATCCTCATCATCGTCGTCTTCAACCTCTTCGTCATCCTCATCGTCCTGCGTGGAATCTACCTGCGACCCTGGCGCCGCGAAATCCTGCATATGTCGGCCAAAAATGCTAGGACGAGAAGGAGTATGTATCCGCCTCTTTCTCGCTGAGCGCGGTGTCAAATCGGTACTTGTATTCCTCTTCCGGGGTAGCCCACTCCCTACCATCGATGTTACTGTCCTGTTGCCGATCGTGATAGTTGCCATCTCAGCTGGCACTCGTCTTGGCCTCATGCGATCAAACGCTGTCTGAATGGCATTTGGTCTTTCATCATCCTCTATAGGGTCATGGATTTCGTCTGAGTGTTCATCTTGATCGTTGTCGGGCTGGGTATCTGCAGGCGCGGAAGAGTTCTGCTCTTGGCTCACGAATAGTTCGTTATCGGATTCGGCATCTTTATCATGGTGATTTTGAGTTTGTTGCACCAGTGTGCGCGAAGTTTGAATAGGGGTTGGTTCAGGAGAAGGCTGCTTGCTTGGTATCTTGAGCGATTCATCTGGTTGAGTATCACGGGGTTGACTTTCACGAGCGCCAATTCCGCTAAGAAGGCCCTTCATTCGATCTTGAGAGCTCATCGAATCCTCTATCCCCTCTCTCTCGGCATCCACGTTCTCCGTGCTAGTCCTAGTCAAAGTCCTAGTCAAAGTCCTAGACGTATCAGGCAGCGAACGCTGTCTAGCAACCGGCAACTTCCCAAAGACCTGCGACTGAGGCACAGTCTGATCCGCCGACTCGAACAGCCGCTGAAGCGACTCCTTAAGAGACTCAATAAGCGCTCCCGCATCATGCAGCAGAATCGTCCGCTTATCCGGCGACACATTCACATCATAAGCATTCGTATCCATGACAAAGTCCGCAAAGACAAACGGCGACTGAGCCACATTGAAAGACTTGTACACCTCGTTAAACGCCTTGGCGATCTGCGGCAATGCACAAGGCCGCGAGTTCACGAAGAACATCTGCCGATCAGGCGTCTGTCGTCCTTCGCCGAAGACCGGTTTCGAGACATGGCCGCGGACCTGGATCCGGTTCGTGTCTTCGCCGCTGCTTCGCCTTCCTGCTGCTGATGGTTCGAACTCTAATCCGAGATCTAGAGGTATCAGTGCGAGCAGAGTCTTCGCCCCGTATACATTGGCGATATTCTCCTTCGTCGTCTGATTTGCGTTCGTGGTAAACACCACCGCGTTCTTCTTCGCGAGGGTGTTCTTTACGCTGAACCGCACGCCCGTGCTTATGCAAGCGTATGCATGTAGCAGATTCAACACCTTCCCGTACTCGCGCTTGATGTTCTTTTCCAACTCGCGCCGCCGCACGGGCAGTTTCTTGAATAGCCCTTCCACCGACGCAGTCGTGCCCTTCTGTCCCGCAATCATCTGTGTTTTCTTCAGCTTCCCTGATTGTTCGAACTCGAGCCGGGTTGCGCGGGGCGCTTGATCGGCTTGGGCGGTTGTGATGCGGAATTCGGAGAGCGCGCATAGCGACGATAAGGCTTCGCCGCGGAAGCCGAAGGTTTGGAGGCGGAGGAGGTCATCGTAGGAGGATAGTTTCGAGGTGTAGTGCTTGAGGGCTGTTTTTGTTAGATTGTAACTGAAGATTCTGGAGCTTAACGCAACTTGGGGGTGAGCTGGTTACCTACCGACATTCTCGTAGTTCTCCGGGGAGATTCCGTTCCCGTTATCTTGAACTTCGATTAGGTCAAGCCCATTATTCTTGAACCGGACCTCTATTTGGTGTCACATTAGTTTGGTGTCGAGAGATAGGATGACGCGTGCTAAGACCGACCGATGGAGGTTGCTCCGGCATCGAGGCTGTTTTCGACCAGCTCTTTGCACACAGAGCACAGGTCAACTATGACTTGACCGGATTGGATTTGATGAACCTAGCACGAAGCAGCTTAGATTAGATGACGCAGGTGCTTCCAGATGATGGGGTATATACCGAACGGGCCTCGATGGCCTTTATGGTTGCCATGATCCATGGTGGAAGTGAAGTTGCGGAGAGTCCGAGCTCTGAGGGGAAACGCGTGGGTCGCGCGCTCGCGCGGAGGTCAATTTAGATAAGAGCATCACAACGATTGCAATAGGTTACTCGAGAGGTAGATTCATCTATCATCGGTAGTCTAGAGATTTCTTTCACTCAGATATAGAAAGTGATCATTAACGTTAATGGAATATGTAGTGAGTCTAAACTCGACATCTTATCTGTCCAGAGATATATTATTACCCCTCAAACGCCTCAATATCAACCCAATAAGCTCCTTGCTATACAACCACGATCACTTCCCCAACTCAGGCAACCAGATCAAATGCTGCCCCGACCGCAACAGATTCGACATCACAACCGCCTGCTGCACTCCCACCCCACACCCAATCCGAAACAACGTATCTGCAATCCAATCCACCGTCTTCGGCACCACCCCCACAGCATCAGCAGCGATGAACAACGGCCATATCAACCGAACCATCCCGCCCGTCCGGGTACTGCTCCAATCCTCTTTTGTAGAGTCCTTCGTCGCGCCGAGGTGATACGGCACACTGGCACAAATATCTTCCGTCAGCTGCTGAGAGAGCGCGCTGCTATGCGCAATTGTCTGGCGGTATTCGCTGCTGAGGTCTTCGTTTTTGGACGCAAGATGGTCGCAAAGCCAGCAGATTAGTTCGAGCAAGATCATCCGTACGAAACGGTAGTCGTTCCACCATGCTGCGATCACGGTGTCTGGGTAGATGTGGTAGTGGTTGCCGTAGACGTGGCGGAACGGGGCGTGTCTGCTGCCTTCGTCCGCGGATTTGGGGAGGTTGATTACGGTGTAATGTCTGCTGGGTGCGAGGGACATTGCCCAGGCGCTGAGTTCTGCGTCGAGTTTCAGGGCCTTTTTGACGACTTTGATGGGCTCTATTAGGGCGCCGTTGCGGAGGCCGGCGCACAAATCGCCTACTTTTGCCATGAGGAGGAAGAGCTCGTCATCTTCGCGGCCTCGTTCGCCGCGGTAGGCGAGAGCTTCATTGGAAAGGTCTATGAGCCATGAGGGAGTGGAATTTTTCAACCAGAAGTTGCCGAGAACCTGCGCGGATCAGTATACTTCATTACTGTTTCACCCCTCATGAACAAGAGGACACACAATAGTTGTTCGAAATTGAGAAAAAAGCCCTAGTCCGACATCGTCCTTCAGCTGATCGGAGCCACGCAGTTGGAGAAGTCTGGCACTCCCTTCAACATGATTAAGGTACTTCTCCATTAAAGGAGGGCCATTACACGTCATAATCTATTTACTACATTAGCAAGTAAATCCAAAAAGGTATGGACACTCACTTCGAACATGCCCAGAAACGCCACAGCGACTAGACTAGCATTCGATGTAGACTGCACCTCATCACATAAAACCGCATTGGTCTCCGCCAAAGCTCTACCATACTCTTGCCGAGCAGCAATCATAAGCTGCGGAGACTGGTAGATATTAGACAACGCCGCTAACCCTGTGGCGTTTAGACTCGCAGTAACCGCACGTCCCGAGTTCGTACTGAGTATATGAGGTAGGAAAGTCCCTAAAGGCCCTCGAACTTCGTTGAGGCCATCTTTACTGAGGTAGCGGTTCAGCATAAAGGCCGTTCCATGGTCGTGCATAGGGACAGAGACATGTTGCCGGACAAGGGAAACAGGCGGGCTAGCTTGCCAGACCGGCGACGGAGGCGACGAAAAAGAGGTGGAGGGTGAGGAGGATGAGGAATGTGAGGATGAGTTTTTCTTCTTCACCTCTTCAGTCTGGTCGTAGAATCTGCCTGCTGTGACGTCGCGGTATCCAGAGCATTCTCTCTTGGCTCGGATACATTGTGAGCAGAATGGTTTCTGCTGGTCACACTGTAGCAGAGATCAGTAAGAGCCTCTCAAAATGAAGATAAGGCAGATTATTACATACCTTGAGACGACGGCTCCGACAGGGTCCACAGGCAGCGCTGAGTCTCCCGCGATGCACCATGGAAGGCGGGGATTTAGGTGGAATCAATCTAAACGGGTTCAGTGATACAATCCTTGAGAAGGTCGATACGATTATTTAAGAAAGGATAAAGATTAGGGGCTGAAAGATGGTGGGGTCTGAATCAATGCTGCCTGATTGGGGCTGAGGCTGTGAAGTGAAGTCAAATTCAGGTTCACCACCACCCAAGAGCCGTAAAGTCTTGGATGGTACCAAGATCCAGAAGTGGCCCCCATGCGGCCTGCAGCCTTGACTCACTCTCCCTTGGCCTCAGTATAGCTTCATCTAGCCTTATGGTCCGCTCTGGATCGCGGCTGACTCCATTTAAAATGTGACTGAAGCTTGTCTGGTCCTTAGCTTCAAACTAGCCATATCATGGTCCACCAGTCCCACCGTCAGCCCCCGGGCGAGGTGACGACTCCGGCTGATACTCTGACCTCAGCTGCCGGGACGGCATACATCTCCAGTCGAGTACCACCCTATCATCAAGTGTTCGATCTCAGTAGCCGTGTTCCATGGCTTAATTATCCCCTCTCAGTCCATACGAAATTCTACAAATAACAGCAACCCCGAAACAAGTAATCGATAAGTCCATATTTCCAGCAGGTTACATGCGCCTGCCTGCGGATGGGTATAATAAATATGTAGACATGTTCATAAACAAGGACAGATATGTAATAGATAGGCTCCACGCATCACGATATGCCTAGAATGTCTGCCCTATGACGGGTTCACCGGACGGGCTCGTGGCAGACTTGCGATCTGCCTCTAAACCAAGAATCTGCCATGTTCGATGGGCTATACCGACAGAAGGACGAGCAGTATGGGTTGGTGCCAGACCACGAGCAAGTCTGTCTTTTTTGGCAGCGATCAGTCTATCCTGTTCCCGTTCATGGCCAACGACTTCGTCTTTCCATTCGGCCCAGCGTTCATAGTTCTCGCGCTGCTGGAGAACCTGGTAGCGAAGTTTGTCTTTTGAAGAACGCCAGCCGGTACGGTTCTGACTAGACTTGAGATCGCAGATATCTGACTCCTGGGTTAACTTGATAAGGTGAGCGAGGACGTCGCGACTCTCTGAGGCGGTGGTCTGAATCTTGGCTCTTTGAGTGGCCGTGGCCGATTTCCTAGAGAGTGGCGCATCCAGCCAAGAGTGAAGCTCTGCGGACCGCTGTACCGAGTATGGGTCGAGGATGTTCTGGCGGCGGTTCTCTTCGCGGAGGAAGCGTACGGCAGCTTGAAGGCCTTTCACTTCGGCGCGCAGTGCTTCGTTCTCGCTGATTGCTGCCATTGAGATAGCATTGTCGACAACAACGCCGGTTGTGTTCGCTACGCCAGCGGTGCCAGAAAGCCGTTTGACCCTGTCAAGCTGTGCCTGAATTTCGTCTCTTTCCGCTTCGAGACTTTGAAGTTCTTTGCGCTGGCTTTCCACCGTGGCTTTGAGGTCCGATTCCTTTGTGGTCATCTCCTCAATCCTGGCTTCTAGATCTTTCACGGCGGCAGCCTTTTTGGTCGCTTCTCGCATGCGTGACTCAACGAGCTCCACTTTAATGGTTTGCTCTTCAATGGTCTTGTCTTTGGATCCAAGTGCTGTGGAGGCTTCGTGGATCTCATTCTTCAGACGACGAATCTCTTCTTCCGAATCAGGAGAGTTCACTTTGTTCGATTTCAGCTCCGTAGATCGTGCAATCCAAGGAGAAGGATGCCTCTCATATTCGGAGGTTATAGACAAATCGGACGAAATAGAGCCAAGTTCTTCCATGGTACCACTCAAGCCGCGCAGCATCGTGAATATGGAGGACATGGCATCATTGCTGTCGCCTCCCGTTTCTGACTGGTACATAGCAGAGATGTGAGACATATTTGTCAAAACTTCCTGCAGTGATATAGGCTCTGCACGACTCTCATCACTGACTAGTGACACAATATTCTCTCCAAATTGTCTTGCCAAGCTTGAGATATCTTTGGCGGCGTCTTCTGCCTGCTTGAAAGGACCGCAAGCATCGTGTGAAAGAGCTAGGGACCTGGAGCGTAAATCCCTTACGGCTCTGTTGATCTTGACCATAGCGACCTTCAAGCTGCGCGCTTGAGAGATAAAGCTCTCAATTTTGCCATATAAAAACGCAGCTTCTTCGTCGCCTTCTTCGGACTTTGGAAGCTTCGACTGTAGCAGAGAGAGAAGTCGCGACATGGAAGATACCGCGTACTCGACGCAGGATTGCGTCAGGGTGGTACGCATGCACAATTCGTCAGCAAAATTCTCCAGGGACGTGGGAAGGAGTGTCTCGGCAAGATGTGATAAAAGTGCGATAGAACGTTGCAGCTCTACAGCACACTTCTTGAGATTGATCTCATTTTTCTTCAATCCTTCCAGCCAAAAATTCAGTGTGCGTTCCACAGGTTCTAGTTCAAAATAAGAGCCTTGGATATTGCCAAAACTCTCTGCAGAGCAGCCCGTGATATAGTTCTGAAATCGACCACAGATTGAGTCGATCCAGAGGAGTTTCTCAAGGACATCTTGAGCAGTGAATATATCTTCTAGAGCCGGTGATATAGAAGCTTGTTCGGATACCATTCCTTCGATGATGCTGTTCATCACGGACGCCTTGGAACTGACTCGTTTGAAGCGTAGAAGCGCAAGAACGGAGTATCGTTCACCCTCATAGTATTCTGGCAGATACAATTTCACCACTGACAGATGTTGGGCGTCTTCTTCGGCTTCTATGCGTTTCAGCTCGATATCGATCGTTTTCGTCTGGGCTTTCGCAACTGATGATTGCAGCTTGAGGTTTAGGTCCATCATCGCTCTAGAACGTGCTGTGAGATCAGTAGCCTCAGCTTCTGTGATCTGCTGAGAAGCGCGCATATCCTCCAGGTCTGCCTGTAGTGTCGAAACGAGCTCTCGAAACCGTGTTAGCGTGTATTCCAAATCTTCAATCACTTCGTCCTGCTGCGATATTTTCCGAGTTTGGTCGTTGTAGAGGGTCTCTCGGTATTCGATTTCCTCCTGCAGTTGTTTCTCCGTCTCGACATGGTTCCACTCGAGTTCGTCATTGATTTCCTTCAACGCCTCAAGGTCCGAGATCGCTGCCTTGAGATCATTGATCTCTTCCTGGTGGTTCAAATTCTTCTCTACCAGCTCTTCAATCATTTGCTCCGCACCAACAGCTGTTTCGAGCTGCTCTTTGAGATCCTCCACGTTGTTCTCTGCCACCAGAAGTTTCTCCTTGATAGCCTCGTATTTCGACTTGATAGCAGAAAACTCCTCCAGATCTTGCTGGAGTTCCTTGATCTGGTCCTTCAACTCTGCTTCCTGTTGCTGTGTCATGTCACGAAGACGGAGGAGTGCCTCACGCAGTCGTTCGTTCGTCTTCTCCATCTGCAGCCAGCCATGGCTGGACTTCTCTTCAGGGCTCATGACCTGACCCAATTCCTCATTCTCGTCTCGCAGCAGTTCAGCTTCCAGCTCCAGCTCTTCAACTCGCATTCGAAGTGCTTCAGTTTCAGCCCTAAAAGCATCCGCCGACTCCTCCGCCATTTCACGGTCCAAACTCGCAATTTCCATAAGCGACTCATGTTCCGCCTGAAGTCTTTCGACGTCTTCGACTTTTGCCTCGGCCTCTTTGAGTTGTTTCCGTAGCTCGGAGATTTCCAGCTGCTGCGGTTGGTATTTCGCCTGCAGCTTCTGGATGATGCCCTCAAACTTGTCGCGCTCCGCTTGCAATTGCTCCAAGTTCTTCAGCTTCTCCCGGTCGTCAGCTCGTTTCTTCTCCATGACTCTTAGCTTGGTCTTCATTTCTTCGAGTTCCCGGGTCACTGCAGTATTTTGGCCTTGCCGCTGCGATGCAGGCTGAGCAGGTGCGGGGCGGACAGAAGCAGTTCGTGTAGAACTTTGACTTGACTTGGATGGTCGCGGTGTTGTATCCTCCTCATCGGGAACATCGTCTTCCTCGTTTGAGTTGGATTCGGAGTCTTCGGTTGGTAAACTTGCCCCTTCTTCTGATTCTCTGCTCGGGGCTGTCGGTCGCAGAGCTGGCCGTTTGGATAACCCTGAAGATGCTGGTCCTTGTAAACTTTGTCTATTTGTCCTACTTCCCGGCCCAGATATTGATGTACGAGGTGCACGAGATGTCGCAGGGGGTGGAGGAGGGGCCATTGAGGACTTTGTGGTGGCAGTTCGTGGCTTCGTTGCTGCTGCGGAGGGTCGTGCGGTGCCGCTGACGGACGGACGGCCGGGGGCTGGCGTTGCGGAAGATGTTAGCTGCTTCGTAGGTGATTTTGACGGAGGCTATGATCAGATAGAGTCAGCAAACGTGCCGCATAATGTCTCCGTTTGAAACTTACCTTCAAGGACAGCCGCTGTGCTGGACCTTTCGGAGCAGGCGTCGGGCTAGAGCTAGCGCTGTTACGCTTAGCATTGAGCGTCGATATAGACCCTGGCCTTCTCAGTCCTGGTGCCCCAGATAGTCCACTCGGGGCTCGACTTCTGGATGTAGCAGTGCTTGGTTTGGGAGCTGGTTTGGCTGACCGGGCCGGCCGCTCAACAACTGCAGCGACGACCGTTGGACGGACGAACATTCCATATCCGGGTTCGCAATCGAAGTAGCGCTCTCCCTGCACGGATCCATCGTTCTTGCCTGAATCGTCGTTCAATTCGACTCCGATCCACTCGCCGTCAGCGAAGCTCGTAGCTCCAATGTACCGGACGGTGGCCTGCCGACCGTCCGTGAGGGTGACTACACAGCCGTTTGATAAATCGGCCATTGTGACTATTAGCTGGAGCTCCTGTATATGTGAAAGGAAAGAAGGGAGAGCTCCAGGCACAGGAAGGGGCAGGGAAACGGCGTCCGTGTTCACAAACTGTTGTTGTTGTTCCGCGCCAGGGGAAATGGAGCGGGAGCTGTGGTGGCCTCAGGACGCGAAAGCTAAGGCCTTTGTGGATACCGGTACTTGCTCTCCTTGAAATCTACAGCCAGACCAGCCTCAAGCCTTAAGGGTACCCTCCTTTTGCTAGATGCTGGCCATGACACTATCTTCTCTTCAGTGTTTCTTTTTGGCTTAGGATGAACTCCTACCACTTTATGATCATCAGCCAGCCAGCCAAAACACCCCCACAGCTCGGTCTCTGAGTTTACCGCCCAGGGCTAGCCGGTACATAAGATATGATCTTCTGCGGTTACTAGGATTTTGGGAAAGACATGGTTGATTTCTCTTTCATACCTCCTGCTTCGCACAAGTGCGATGGCGCCTATGGCCAAGGTGCATACGGCACTAGAGAAACATCGACCAGCTTCAATGCGTTCATACAGACCCCTAGGGCTCTCCCTCCCCTCCCCTCCTTAGATCTTCTCCCAAATCACCGCGAAAACAGCGCCGCATTGGCATTAATCCAATATTAATCAATCCCCTCTTTCCTCCAGGTATCCTCCTCAAAAACCGCATATCGGGTAACAGACGCATCCAGCAGCAAATCCATTGGCTTTTGAAGACTGTACTGCTCCCAAATCCCCTTCTCCCCAAACCATACGCAGGCACATTCGGGTCCAAATCATGAATAAAACCAGCCAACATACTTGCCATCTTCCTCCCCAATCCCTCAAACCGCTGTCTCTCATCCTTCTCCAGGTTGTCGAACGGCTTTGCACCCTCTTCATACCCAGCACCCTGGAAATTCAAAAACGCAAACGCCACATCCGTGAAGTGCGCCACGCCCTTGAGGTACTCGATGTCGTTGCTGCTCATATTGAACCGGTAGCAGTAAGCCGGGGTGTCGAAAGTCGCCCAGGCGGCGCACTGTGCGCGCTCACTTGCGTAGACATTTATGCGGCGCCACTACAGGCCCTTTTCAGGGATGCGCGTGGCATTCAGAAATTCGGGGATGCCTTGTGCTGGGCCGTCAGGAGGGTGTCTAGGTCTGACTATCGATATATTAGTGTTAGCCTTATGTTATCTTGACCTTGATACTGACTGTTGAGGAGTGGCTCCTGCAGGAATTGGTTTGATTACTACTCCCTCCATACGCAAAACAACTATCGCCGTACTCCTTTGCCCCGTGAACGCCGGTCCACGAGTGATTGAGGGCCTTGGGCGATGCAAGTCGGAGATCCCCGACTGGCTGTTGGGCGTAGGGGATGCCGAGGAAGAAATCCTGCTTGTACTTGGGGCTTGTGACTCCAGCGTATGTGCCGTTGCGGACATGTGCTGCTGGCTCAGCTCCGTGCCCATGTCTGAGAGTTGCCGGCGATGGTTTAGTAGGGCAATGGCGAACGCCGAGTGCGGTGCCGCAAAGGACTGAAAGTCCAAGGAAGGGTTTGAGAAGCATTGTCGCAGACTTTCTTTGAGTCGTACACTCCTCGTCACTCGTGTGTACCCGCGTACCCGGCCATCCAGGCGGTATCGCCGATACTTATGCGCGTGCAGCATGCTGCGCCAGGAGTCGCCAGGAGCAATGACTCTATCGTCCTTCAGTTCTAGTTTGAGGGGTGGGGTGCCATGACATTCCGAGTCAGACGTCAGCGACGTCCTTGTTTTGCGGGTTGTTTCACGGTTCCGAGGTCCATAGATAGACGTCAGAGATCCTGTACGTGGTAAATGGTTTTGGAACTTGGAGCTGTGTCGCTCGGCGGAGTCTTGGTGTTGCGCACTCGATGTTTTGCCGTGCTTGGCGGCCTTGGCCATGGCGTTCCGCTCCGCTGGGTCGGATAGTTCTGGCTGAGGTCACGGCGATGGGAAGGGTGCCGGACTGGACGGAGTTGTCTTCTTGAAGACAGAAGGGCAGTTAGAGGCTAGACGCTCCAATTCTGGAGATCTGCCGGGAAAACGAGTGTTTATTGATTAGAGTCGGCTAAATATGACTGGCTGCGCGCTTGCGGGCCTGGTTAACCGTTGAGTACGTATGGACTAGACGAGCGGGAAGCACCGGTGGATACAGAGTACCTTGGAACAAAAGGCTTTTTGATAACGCAAAGGCTTTATGGTCCTGGGTCCCGATCTGTAGTCCATGGCGGCCTGGGCATCAACTCGCTCACCACGATTTTGGCCTTAATGTCATCGCAGGGTTGCTTTATCCCTGTAATCCTGATTGATTGTCGCCAGGGGAGATGTCTCCTATACCCCTGTCTTGGAGAGCACAAGATTCCAGGAGCTTTCCAAAAGCCTATGACGTTAATGGCCCTGGAGTGACCCTTGCTTCAGCGATCCTAGGTAGGGTTCCGTTCATCCCACGATGTGTCAGTATGCATTGACGCTTGAAGTGTTGCTCTCGTGAGAATGTCAATCTAGAAGGAGACTGCCTCCTAGGTTGCTCCTCGTCTCCTCTTGTCCCTTCAAAATTGGATCATAGCAGGCATTGGCTGTGTCTGACTTACCTTCGCTGGAGCATGCAGTATGTGAACGAGCTAGGCTTGAGGGTATAAATGCTGCTCCTTCCAGTGTTTTTTTAAGAGCTTTGAGTTTCTTTCCAACGTCTTCAGCTGCTCAAATACTGTACTCATTTGTTTTTGAAGATATCACGTCAATATATATTTTCACCTATTGCGCTATAGTTCCCAACTGTATTAATTACACAACCTTTCTGGATTTGTGGATCCGCAATAGACGACATTCAAAGATGCGGCAATCCTTATACCTCAATGTCCTCCTAGCAGCTTGTGCGAGTGTCGCAACTGCAGCATCTCCATCAGCACAGCAATGGGCCGAGAGATCGATCTATGTACGTGGATAAACAATCAGAACAGCTTACCCTAATTCTGACTTAACACAGCAAGTGATGACGGACCGCTTCGGAAGACCAGCGGGCTCATCAGACAAGCCTTGTGACCCCTACAAATACTGCGGAGGCTCGTGGTTGGGGATTATCGACAAACTAGACTACATTCAAGACCTTGGGTTCACCGCAGTCCAGATCTCGCCCGTCGTCGAGAATATCCCAGAAGACACGACATACGGAGAGGCGTATCATGGCTATTGGCCACAAAATTTGAACGCCTTGAATGAACACTTTGGGACTGCAGACGATCTTCAGAAGCTGTCTAAAGAACTGCACAAAAGAGGAATGTATCTGATGGTCGATGTTGTGATCAATGACATGGCCCAGGCCGTCAACGGCTCAGCAGCTGATGGTGAGCCGGACATCGACTGGTCACGACTTATTCCCTTCAACGATGAGGAGTACTACCACCATTTCTGCGAGATCACGGATTGGAATGAACCTGATATCTCTAAGAACTGCTGGTTTGGTGTCGAGACAGTCGCTCTCCCGGATCTCAAGACCGAGGACCAGAAGGTTGTCTCCATGATGCAGGACTGGGTGAGGGGATTAGTGAGCAACTACTCAATTGATGGTCTTCGTATCGATGCTACCAAGCATATGGACGATTCTTATTTAACAAGTTTCAGCAAGGCTGCTCGAGTCTTCACGATGGGAGAGGTTTACACGGAGGACACAGATGCCGTCTGCAGATATCAGAAGACTGTATCCGGTCTCCTGAACTATCCCTTGTATTCGCCAATGGTTCAAGCTTTCACGGCGGGTAACATGCCTGGGCTTGCACAGAAAGTCCGAACTATACACAGCCAATGCGAGGACTTTACCCGGCTGGCGACCTTCATGGAAAACCATGACATCCCGCGCTTTGCGTCTCTGATAAACGATACTACTGTATGCCCCCGTTCAAGATTATTTGTTACAAATTTATACTGACAATTGACCCCAGCTCGCTAAAAATGCTATGGCCTTCAACATCCTCTCCGACGGAATTCCCATGGGTAAGCTCCCCCAACCCAATATACCCCATACTTCTGGAAGCTCGCTAGAACTAAACCTCCACAGTCTACCAAGGCCAAGAACAACACCTCAAAGGCTCATTCAGCCCCTACAACCGCTCTCCCCTCTGGGAAACGAAATATAGCACCCAATCCGCACTCTACAACACAACCGCCACGCTAAACGCCCTCCGCAACCATGCAATCCGGCTCGACAAACACTACGTCTCAAACCACAGCCAGGAACTCTATGTCGATGGGTCTACATACGCCACACGGAAAGGCGCAGAAGGGTCTCAGGTTGTAGCAGTCTACTCGAATCAGGGGGATCATGGTGGAGAGTATAATCTAACTATCCCGGGTGCTTTCAAGCCTGGGACGGAAGTTATGGAGGTGCTGAGTTGTCGGAGGGTGAAGGCTGATAAGGAGGGGAGTGTTACGGTTGGAATGGATAGGGGAGAGCCGAAGGCTTTCTTCCCGGTGGGGAGGTTGGACGGGTCGGGGATTTGTGGGTTTAGGAAGAGGAAGAATGTGAATGCGTTGTGTACAGGTGGGCAGGGGAAGGGTGGTGGGAATTCGACAGCGAAGAATCATACCAACAACAAGGGTAAGGATGAGCCGGTGTCTGAGGGGAGTGAGGTATCGGTGTCTTCAAGTATGGTCTTGCTGTCTGTTTTTGTGGGCGCTGTGAACTGGCTACTTTGAGTCGTTGTTGGGCGCTTCTTTCTGTCTTTTCACTTTCTTTTTCTCTGATAAGCTGGGCTGTCAGATGACTTGGGTTATATAGCTTGTAATCATTGGTATTATCATGTTCTATAAGTCTTAGTCGTATCAAAATATATACTCTGGAAGTTTAAACAGCGAGCCCATTGAATGGCCGAATGCAGTATTCATCCACATGAGCCGCTGTGTCGATGACCACATAATGTCTACTTGTAGGTCTATTGGCCATCATGGGCTCATGATGTCTTGAAAAGCTGAGGAAAGATCGTTCGCAACTCCTCCAGATCCCGGATCTGGAACTGTGACGCCTGAACTTTGGGCTCCGGAAGCTCAGGCTCCACAAGGTGAGCAACTTGCCAGCCACGAGCTGCAGCAGCAGTGCAGTTCAATCCCGAGTCATCTAAACATCCAATCAGCACATGACAAACCACAGAAGAATTTCTGACCAACTCACCAACAAAGTAAATCTGCTGATTCGCAGTAGCTCCCACCTCCTTCTCCGCCTTATCATACATCTCCTGCGAAGGCTTACAGATAAGTGGCGGGTTCGCATAATCGCAAAAGGTTATCCCCTCGAACAGATCGTCGACCTGTAACAGCTTCACAACCCTCTTTCCATGATTGACATATGCGTTCGTCAACAGCCACAGCTTCACTTTATCTCGGTCGATATCTTCGAGCAGTTTCCGAAGCTTGGGGTTCGGTTTTAGGATCTCATCTAGTGGGAGGGCGTCGTCGACTTTCCGGTTGAATTCGAGGGCGTCGATCTTGTGGTGCCGTGTCAGGCCTTCAATCGCTAGACCGTACTCTTTGTAGTACTTCATGTGGAGCATGTGAGCGTCTTCGCTGCTGAGGGAGAGATGGTGGACGAAGAAGTGGTCTAAGAGCGAGGTGTGTTAAAGAAATTGAGGAGCGCAGAGTTCAGGGGAAATCATATTCACGTACGGATCAGCTTCTGCATCTCATCGTGAATGTTGCTTTCTGCACGTATAGTATGGTCAGTTCGCGGTCTTGGTGTGAAATTTCATCTCGGCGCAAGTAGGGGGCTTCGTACTTCTCGAGTAGAGCTGGATAGCATTCAATGTCAGTCGTAACGCGGCCAGTTCGGGAATTGGGCATGCGTACACAGTTGTCTATATCAAAGAAGAAAATTGGTCTGTTGTCCGCCATTGTGCTGAGTGGTTTGGCTCTGAGTGAAGTAGATCCTCTGTTAATGCGACGAATGCAAGAGGGTGAAAGCCGCAGTGACTGGGATGCGGGGTGCGGTGGGTATGCGCGCGCCGCGGGAATGGACTTGAAGAGGCGCAGAGGTGCGAGGAAGCTCATTTTAATGTCAGATATGACTCAGAGCTTCTTCAGCTACGCTTGGTGACCCGGATAACTACTGCACGGTTCGTATACTACGTCAATCAGCTTCCCCTTTCTCTGTACTGCGCCGCCTGCCCGTGCCTTGCCCACGAGCCCAAGGATTCCCCAGAGGGTTTAGCGTTGAGTCTCCCGCAGCCAAGACTCCGAGCAGGTGATCAACCTGATTTTCCTGGCCAGAGCTGCCAGCTGCGCTTTTCGCCCATTTGCATCCTCCTCCTCGCCTACGAAGCTCTAGACATGGCAGCGACTCAGCTCCCAACTAGCGTCGGGTCAAAGATTCCCGCAGCGGAGGAGATCAAGGAGTACGAGAAGATCTTGAAAATAAGTGAGGATATCTTTTCTGGGACTCACCCTAGGTTGAAGGTACCGCAGCAGTTTGTTCGCAAAGCCGCGTCTCGCAATCCGCCTGCGTCGTCGGCGACGCATCAGATCAAGGTAGGCGAAGCTACAAGCTCGCCTCCTAAAGCCCGATCTCGTTTTGTTGCGCCCACAGCAAAACCTGTTAGCTCCCATGGGACACACACTGCCAATGGCACATCGAGCGCGACAGCCTCGCGTCCCGCACAAAAGCCTGCATCTGGGATTGATCCGATCTTCCTAGAAAAGTCGGATGATCTGGTGAGAGCAGAACTGCAGCTGCAGAGACAAAGAGTGGAAAGAGAGATACGGGAACAAGTTGAGCTGAGGAGACAAGAGTCAAAACAGAAGGTGTCTATACAAGACGCGACCCCTGATTTCGATGTTTCTGATGTTCTTACACGAGCCTTTGAGCTCGTCAAGCCATCTCCAACACGCGAAGTCCCTGCGCCTGGGGCGCCTAGTGACTCCTTCGATGAGAATTCCTTTTACTCTAGCAGAGCCCCTGACTCACCTCAGCACTGTGATCCGCAGAAGTTGTCTTCGGCGTCATCTTCTATCCCAGAGGCGCAAGGCCCCGAAGCTACCAGAGAGAGATACTCAGATGAGTTGCATCGGCTTGAGGCCCTCAACCGTCCTGATTCGGATCAGTCAATGCAAGATACTTACTCCATTGCAGACCCTCGAATTTCATCTCATCAAAGACAGCCTCACCATCATGAAGACCCTTCAGCGTACGAGATGCAGCATGCTCGCCACCAAGTTGAGCAGGTGGAAGAGCCCGAGTACTCACCTCCAGCTCCCGGTGTAGCGCCGATGCAAATGGTGGACAGTTACGAACCGATGCGAGAAAACCCGAACGTTCCCAAACGCCGGGCGACAATCGATAATCGATATTCACGACGGTCAATCTCACCTGGTGTACGAGTCGTTCGAAATCATATCACGTCGCCCGCGGCTCCGCAACCTTCGAGAGTCTCCCCTCTTGCCATTGCGAAAGTCCCATCGGTTCACCAGCACCACAATTCGCGCCCAGAGTATGATCCCGAGTTCCAGGGAAGTCCCGATGCTTCTGCTCAACCTATAGTAGCTAGAAAGCGGCGGAGGCTACAAGATGACCGGGACCGGTATAGAGCTCAGCATGGTGGTTCCACCAGGCCGTTCATTAAGGAGGAACCGGTTTCTCCCCCTCCTTTCGCAGACACTCCGCCCATCTATAGGACCCGTGATCTACAGGAAGGACCCGTATATATCGATGTTTCTCCTCGCTATACTCCAGTGGTAGAAAGAAGAGAACCGCCGATTAGACCTCCAGTGTATGAACTGGACCCTTATGATGAGACTCATATAGATCCAGGAGTGCCACGTACCATTTCGCGACTTAGCACAAGACGACCTCTGCGGGACGACCAGGACCTCCGCCGAGTGGCAAGCTTACAGCATGCTCGGAAACCGGAATATGCGCGGGAGTATATTGAGCATAGCCCGCAATCGGCTCGTAACGGGCATTATACTATTATCGAACGACCGCCACAGGATGGGACTCGCTTCTATGAGGAGCCTGTTGTGCATCCCCCACCACGACGATATGCTTCACCTCTTCCACCACAGCCAGCTGAGACATATTACAAGGATTACGCCGTGGAGTCGCCTCCGCGACGTATCGTCATTGATGAGCACGGGCACCAGTATTATGATACTCTTCCTACACCTAGAGTGCAAGCTATGCCTCCTCCAGCTACTCGCCTACCCCGAACGGATGTCTACGAGGGACCTCCACAGATGCGCCACACTAGCGTACGGGCGGCATCCGTCCTCGAAGACCCGTATGGCGGCCGCAGATATGTGCAGGAAGTACCTCAAGGGGCATACCGAGAATCGCGACGGGTGACTGAGTTTGCTCGGCCGACACCCAATGAGAGACGCTCGTATGTTGCCCCCTATGAGGTTCGGGAACCGTATCCGCGTAGCAGCAGCGTTCAGGTTCACGATTATTCAAGCCGTCAGCCCCATTACACCGAGGAGTCAGTGCTTCCTCGGGACAGAATCGTGCGAATTCCCAGTGTTCGACCACCCACAACACGGTATCAAGAGCCACGCGAATTGGTGCAACGGGTGGAAAGCGTCCATCCTGGGAATCGGGACATGAGCGTATATATTGACGAGGAGACACGACGGCCAAGGGAATATATTGAGCCGCAACCTGTATATTTAGCTACGCGGCCTGTGGCTCGTGAAGAGCGCTACTATGATGCCGGTGAACCCGAGCGAGTGGTTCTCGATGGATCGAGGGATGTAGTCCACCGAGTTTCCCAGCGCTACTAAGTGCTTTGATATCTAGTTCTAGTGGACGAGTCTTTCTGCCTTTGCAATTGAGCATTGATTAGGGAATCGAAAAGCATTTTTATTGCCGACATGACTACAAGACTGATACCCTCGCTTAGCTTATTCCCTGTGCGTACTTAGGTAGAAAATACATACCTGCTTCCGCCCAATGTTGTATCGTTCCAGGATTCTAGTAAAGAGAGCAGCAGGGACCGCACCTATAATTATCCAGCTCCCGTATACTCTATTGTGATCCCTGCACTTCCTAGTCTTACCAGAAAGAGAAACTGCAGTGTGTACCACAGCAGCCTTCATCGACGTCATGAACCGGAGGGTCAGGAGCTGTGGGTCGAAAAATCGCCGCCCGAATCCGAATACCAGGTTGACTGCCCGGTCATTGATCCTGCTGATGCTTATAAGCCGGAAGATAGGAAGTGAGCGGGCATCGGACAGCTGTTGTGATGCAAGTAGCCGTGATCCTTTCCGGAAGTGTCTTTGGGACCCAAGAGTAAGCTTAAATACTCCGGCGTGGTCCTGTTGTTTTGGTAGTGCAGCAGTGGTGACTGTTGATCTAATCATCACCGGGTCGAAGGAGTGATCCACCCTGTCATACCACAGATCCAGGTTCGCTTTCAAATCTTTCAAGATTGATAAATGTTTGAACGCTGAGAGTGCCTTGTTGATTGTTTCGTAAAGTATAGAGAGAGAGAGAGAGAGAGAGCCTATAGTACTGTCGTATAACTACCGTGTCCTTAGTGAGAGCTGCGCTGTCCCCCCCAACCTGTTGAATGCGAGTCCAGGCCCGGTCTTTGCTGGTCCACGTGACCTGCTTCCTCGCTTGCGGTTCTTGAAAGGGAATCCCCCAAGTGGTCCGTGCTGCAGTATTGAATCATTGTGATCATGACGGAGAGGTTGCCTGTTGTGCTCGGCTTAGATGCAGTTTTATTGTTTTTATTATTGCTCTAGCTTACCTCTTTCTCATGGCTGCTTTCAAAGAACTCAGGCTAGCTGGAGGGCAATCAATAGGCTTAGTTAGACTAGATCCAGGAACGTCCTGCCCCAGCTCAGCCAAGCTCAGCCCTGTCCTTGACCTCCAGGCTCCTACATCCCTTGTGATTTAGATGGCCGCCCTAGCTGGGAACCTTGTTGAACAGAGGCTGTTGGTTAATAAATCTGCTTATAGTTAAAGGATAGTCAGCTCATGATCGTTCTCGTGCTTCACCAGCTTAGCATGCGTAACGTTGAGGAGCTGGAGAGACACCCGCAGTTCCCGCGATGGCCGAAGGTGGGAGGGTAGAGCAGTTAGGTACGGAGTACGGAATAGATAGAGGATAATGACAATCAATCTTGAAAGTCAAGAGCCTAATGGGCAGAAAACAAGGTTAAGTGCAGGAATTGTTATTGTGGTGGTGGTCAGAGTGAGACTTTGGGGGGGTGAATTCAGCCGTTGATTTTCCTCCCATCGTGATTCTCGATCCGCCTCGATCCCCCCATCTCAAGTCCAGTCAAGACTCAACTCTCCTCCTCCCACCCACCTACCTCTCTGTCTCCCTCTCTCTCTCTCTCACTCACTCTCCATCTTCAACCTTTCACCTTTCACCCAACCTCACCTCCCCACCCCCCTACCCTGCTTTACTTCTTATCTTTTCTCCATTCCTTTTTCTTTTGCTCGTTTCTTTCCTTTGCCTTCCGTTCCTTTTCTTTTGGGCCCTCCATTCCTCTTTCTTCCCTGCATCCCTCGATACCCGTTTTAGGTTGCTGGGTTCATTCCACCCATTCCGATCCCAATCCACTCCTCCTGCGCGCCCATTCCTCTTTTATCGCCATCCCTGTTGAGAACAGCGCTCTCAAATTCTAGGAGTATCTCCTCTGCTCCTCGTTTGACCTTTTCTCAACTCTTCCCTCCCCATCCCGCTCCGACGCCCGCCATCTTCTTCCGCCTGCCTCCCATCGTCTCTCTCCCCTCGATTCGGTCAAGGGGTCAGAGATTCGATTTGCTCCGAATATGCATAAGATCTCCAACTTTACGGGCCAGGCCCGTCATGGTTGGGAGCGAATGACACCAACCTTTGGCATGTCGCGCCCTCACGCCGAAATGCCCTCCCACTCACTCCGTAGGCCTCATGGCGCTCCTCCGATGACTCCGCCCACCAGTCTCGACCCGACCGTTAACCTCTCCTTCAACGTACCGTTCTCTTCAAACCTCGCGGGCCCAGAAGCGGATGAGGTGCTGCATGCGAGTCCGAACGCTCTTCAGCGTTGGTCGTTTCCTGAGGGCACCCCCGAAGGCACCGCGATCCACCAGCTACCTGTTCATACCAGCAACGTTGAATCCCTACGGGCATTGTGTCGTCAGATCACAGAAGGAAGCAATGGAAGGGTCGAAGCACTCATCAGCTCGTCGGAGCCTCAGCCCGTTCAATCCATGCAGCGCCGGCCCCAAGGATTAGCTACCAACGTTTGCATCACCGGTGAAGGAGAGACTGTGCGAAAAATGCGAGCCAAGATCTTGAACGAGACGCCTATTCTACTGGTACGTACAAATTGTGGAGGTTTTGCTTGTCACCCTTAGGTGCCTTGATTTTCCTGGCCGCCTCGCTAACGATTTTTGCTTCTGCAGCGATGTGCGACCGTCGACGTGGATATGCACCTCATCACGGACAATCAGACCAAGGAAGTTCGCCCGCCTGTTTTGGAGCACCTGGATACCCTGGCCGGATACACCGGGACAGATATTTTCTTGCTCACTCCCAAACTTCGCGACACGGATAGTGCTGTGATCTCTTCTTACGGGTACGCCTCCGACAATGGCTTGGACCAACGCTACCGGGTTTGCATCTATGGAGATATGGAGAGCACCGAACATGCCAAGACTAGAGTCTTGATCATGATCGATCAGATTGTGAGTTTTTCTATTCCATCTTTTGCTGTTCTGTCGCTCATTGAGAAAAGCTCAAACGTCACGTGGACGCGATCAAGTTGGACCTGACCACGCATACCCTGGTCTGCGGTCGAACTCGCAAGAATGTCAAGCTCATCGAGGCCGCTACTGGTACAGCAATCTACTTTCCCCCGCCGTTCCCTCGCATTTTCGGATACATTCCACCGGGCGCCCACCGCCGTAGCGAAGATGAAGTCTACATCACCGGCGACACCCCGGAACAAATTACTCGAGCGAAGCAAAAGCTGCAAGAGCTTGTCATGGGCGTGAAGGTTTATGTGAAGGATGTCATGGTAAACGCCAACAAGATTGATAGCATCCTGCTTGATCGATTGGACAAGGTCCGCAAAGTGATGGAGATGAATGGATCCTACATTCTTTTCCCTCAGCTGGGCAGCCAACGTGGCCTTGTTCGCATTCAAGGGACTGATGTATTGCATGTGGAGCGCACCGTCAGGGAGATTATGGCACTGGTACGCATTTCGGTTCATTCCTTCTGACCCATCTAACATCATCCTAGGCCGGTCAATTTTATAGTGCGTCATGGTGGATTCTTTCTCCTGACCAGACACCTGGAACGTCGAGGATTCCGTTACCCGACGAAGTGCGAACAATGCTCTCTGATATTTGCACCCACTCCGGTGCTGACGTCAGCTTTGACAACTTGAACTTCACCATCAACGGTTCAGACGATGCTGTCAAGGCCGCCATGATGGTCATCAACCAGATTCCTTTTGTCCAGCGGAGCCAGTACCAGATGCGTGTGAAGATTGAGTTGGCGAACGAGCACAAGGAGTTTGTCAGCGGCAAGAAGAACGGCAAGATCAACAAGATCATGGGTCAAAGTGAGTGTCCCTTGAAAACAATCATAACATAAAGACTGACCATGTGTAGGCAATGTTCAAATCATCTTTGACGGCTTCAACGAATACAACTTCTATATCGATGTTTGTGGAAATCAGTATGACTCGACTAAGAGTGGCCTTGATCTCGTTGAGCAAGAGATGCCGGCTTCTATCTCCTTCCACGTTCCTGATCAGTACCACAAGCGCATCATCGGCATTGGTGGTCAGCATATCCAGCGGATCATGAAGAAGTACTCTGTCTTTGTGAAATTCTCCAACGCCATGGATCGAGGTGGCTTGGGCAAAGACGATGATGATATTAAGGTCGATAATGTCATCTGTCGCACCCCTGCACGCAATGCTCAGAGTCTGGATCTTGTGAAGCAGGAAATCATGGACATGGTTGAGAAAGTGGTATGTCTTTTGCTTCGCCTTATACTACTGTCGCTAATGTCACCCAGGACGCTGAGTACGTTTCCGAGCGTGTTGTGATCAACCGACTCTACCATCGTGAGTTGCTTGCACGGATGACGGAAATTGATGAGCTCGAGAAGAAATGGAACTGTAAGATCGAGTTTCCTAGCACGGAACTTGCGAGTGATGTCGTTACGATATCCGGACCTGAATACCAGGTTCCGCAGGCTGTTGATGCTTTACTGGTATGCCCTTCATATGTCTGTATGCATAACTCTGCTGACCAAAACAGGGAATGGTACCTGAAAGCCATGAGCTTCTCTTCCAGAGCACGCCCGAACTCCGAGAGTTCTTCCGAGGAGCGGACTTCCGAGAGGATGTTTGCGCCAAACTCAAGGAACAGTACGAGGTCGATACTGCTGTCGATATCCCGGACACACCCCCTCCCTCCGAGAATCGGTCGGACTCGCCTTCCTTCCCACCTGAGGATCGTGTGATACTTGGCTACACTCGCAACAACGCTGGCGGACTAAAGGATGCCATTGACTTTTTGATCTCCCGCCTCGTTGCTCACGGTCTTGATGCCACTACCATCAAGGGGGCTATCCCGCGACCCAAGTCCGATTCTTTCGAAGAGTCTTTGCCGTTCTTTGACTCGAAGCTGTTGCAACACGCTCCTACTCCTATCGCAACTGACTCTCCCACTCGACCTAGCTTTACCGATGAGACGAGCGAGCGTGGATCTATCTTTGAACGACTTAGGAAGCCCGGCAGCATCTCCTCGTTCTCCTCCTTCATAGGCCGCAAGAACCACTCCGCCTCCCCCGCTTCATTCTTCAAGCATGCCTCCAGCAACGCCTCGAAGGCGTCTCTGGTCTCCATGGAGTCCCGGGACAGCGGCTACCGCAACCCGTGGAACGACTCCGGTGTGAACCTCCCCGAGGACGACCTGCCCGCCCTCGGCAGTTCCCACAGCCACAGCAGCAGCAATGGCTGGCCCGCGCGCTTTGACACGAAATTTCCATTCGGTACCGCGCCGGGGGACATGACTCCCAAGCATGACCTCCGCGCGTCTTTTGATAGTGGTCGTCCTAGCACTTCCAATTCTACTTCTGGATACCCGGCCCCTATTGGGCCACCGCGTTAAAATCAATGTCAATTTGCAGCAGTATACCCCCAAGAGAAATTTCAGTTTCAGATTTTTTTTATTGTGCTTTGTGCTTTGTGCTTGGTCATCATTGTTACGAGCGATATCCTTGTTTCGGATTCCTGTCTGGTCTTGTTCTTGTCTGGTGATTTTTGTTTTCTTGTTGTTTGTTTTTTTTGATACCACTGAGAGCATGCGACTCGAACATGGCGCAGAAAAATATGTGATTGAAAGAAGTAAAGAACAAAAGGAAAGGATGAAAGACGTGAACGGGACGGACACCTTACTTCCATCCTCAGGCTGGGGTCTTGGCACACGAAAGAATCAGTGACTGACTGCAATATGATGTTCAAGTCCAAAACTTTTTGATACACCTCACCTTATATACTGGCTCTGCCTATCTAGGTACTTTATCTTTATCTGTTATTTTAGGTAGTCGTACCCATGCTTTTACCTCTGTACCTATGCAGTAAATGAATGCACTTGGTATCGAGTCGTGTTGAGTCGCATCTGCTCTAAGTTGCATGTTCTTTTTATGGAATAATCTTGGTCTAGATTTATGGATAGCCAGTCATGATATCTATATGATTGTGTGGTTGTATCGTTGAAATGACTTGAGCTATAGACAGACCTGCTTACTCCCTTGGCCTCATTCTAGGATAAGTAGATCACTACCTAGGTAGCTATCTAGCTATCTATCTCCGACACTGAGTCTCTCCCCTCAGTGTCTTTCATGCAATGATTTAGGAAATGGTTTGTAGTTACCATATTGGTAAAGATCTTTCTTAGATACCGGCTGGCTGCTCTGTTTGTTCTCTCCTCACCGGGCGAACCAATGTCTTGCGGCTCTAGCTGTTCGTGAGTCTTTCTTCAAGTTACACATTGGGTTTTATCATGCCGCTGGGATTGCAACACCGTCAGCATATAGTTTAATCTTATGAGCGGCGGAGGGATTGTTGTGTTTGGAGTTTTTTTTTTATTTTAGGTACTGCGTTACCGTAAGAATACAGAATATATTACCACAGGCAGTGACAGAGAGTTATGTATTTTCGATAGGGGCTGGGTATTAAGTATATACAGTGAAGAAACGAAGCGACTCGGGGTATGTAACGTAGCAACGAAGAGAAGCACAGGGATCGAGATCCAGAATCACAGTCGATGTGGAGACATCGAGATGGGCGGGGAAGATTAATAAGCTACGCCAATGGTGGAGTGGCGATGATGGTCGTGGGTGTAGAAGTCGAAGGAATTATCGAGGCTGTGCTGTTGTTGCTGCTGCTGGGCCTCGTAAATGGTTGGGTGGGTGCGGGCGTGCTCGTCAGAAAATGAGCTTGAGTGGGTCTGGCGAGGGGCAAAGGTGTATGGCATCTCGAAGTCCTTGTCGTACCGAGAATCGAGCGTGGATGTTCGTGCTGTGTTTAAGGTCATTGTTGTGGCGGGTGTGATGGTGTGGGACAGTGGAGGTGTTGGTGTGGTAGGTGCGGCTTTGAGGCCGCCGGGGGCGCTGATGGTGTTTCCGTAGGAGGCAAGGGTCGATCCGCTGAGTGTACGGGAGCGTAGGCGCATCGAGAGCTTGTCGCTTAGGCTTGGCTTGCGGGGGTGCTGAGGGGAGTCTGTGGACGTTTTGAGGCTGGTGCTGGTTTGGAGGAGCCATTGTGTTACACGGCTAGACCGGGATGGGGATGGGTGGAGAGCTGATACGCCAGCGACATTGTCGACCGGGGTTGCCGGGGGTTCGTAGTAGTGATGCCCGGAAGAGCGCGGGGTCTTTGTCGGGACTGGTGGCAGTGACTTGTCCTGTGGTGTTGGCGGCTTGGGGATACTAGGTATGGGGGGTGCGGCAGCGTCGTGTGACACTCTGGAAGGAACATTGGTGAAAGAAGGGCTGCCCACGATTGAATCCGGCCAGGTGGGAGGGGAGGTGTGTACGCTTGGAGCCAGGCCAGTGGCTAGAGAGGCGGTAGAAGAACGAGTAGAAAAGTGTGGGATCAGAGGATGGCTTATAGGGACTTGTCTCTCCATCAAGAGTTCAAGAGTTGCCAGAGATGAGCGACGGGATCCCGACCCTACCGGCTTTCGGGGCAGGTGGAAGGAAGAGGAAGGTCGATGGGTGCGGGAACGGGACTGATATGAGAAGTCCGTCATGGTTGATAGAGCTCTCGGCGGCCGAGCGAGGGGTGCCTGGTGTGAGTGGTCTTGCTCAAATCCGAACTCAAAGCGTGGGAGATCAGGTAGGGGATTTGCAGGGCTCTGAAAGTTCAGCTCTAGAGGACGATATCTCGACGATACCGTTGAAATAGTTGGCAAAGTTGTGACCCGTCTGAAGTCTGTCGGTGCGCTGATTCTCACTGGAGCTGTCGACTTTCGTACACGGCTCGAGGCTCGTGAGGCGAGGTTCCTGCCCTCCTCCATGACCCGCGTAGGAAACGACGAGGCTCGAGGTGGGCCTGGATTAGGCAGGTCGTCGTAGACAACGAGCTTCATGGGGGGAACGAGGTGAGGTTGAGAGTGGCATATTTGCATTTCTCGCTCAGCTCCTGCGAACGGGGTAGTGTTAACTGGATAAGCGCCGTGGTGGAGGGTCATGCAACCATAACCATACCTTTCTGCTTCATGGCTTGCTGATGGCGGGAGCGGTCATCATCGCCACCTGAGTCGAGGTAGAACAAGCAGGATGAGATCCATCCAGTGAACACGGACCCTGCTTGCTCAATCGCCCTCTGCATCGCTACCAGAGCTGTAAAACGGACGGTCCCATACCCTTGGAGTGGGGTGACTGCGGGGACCTGGAAGAAGAAGAAGAAGAAGAAGAAGAAGAAGACAACAGGAATAAAGAAAACCACAAGAAGCGGCACTGAATTAGAATATAAAAACGAAAGAAAAAAGAATAATCAAAGAAGCGGTGTTGGAAAGAGAGACGAGCGAGGATTCAACCTGCGCAGACATCAAGGCATCAAGAAAGATGCACGCAGCACCAGCAGGCTGGCGGCAGCAGAAACAAAGGTAATAAAAGCTAGGACAAGCCCTCCAGCCCTCGAGAGCATTGCTTCATCTAGTTGGACAGCAGGCAGGAGATGAGCCTGGCCAACATTATGCAACGTGGGCAACCATCAGGCGATCTCAGGCACGCGGTTGTTCTGTTAAGACCAGGGACAGAAAGCCATCCAGCCAAAGTGTTGTGGCAGGCCAGTCATCGTGCAGCACTGCAGCCCTCCACAACCAGCGTGTCGAACTGCTGATCCGCCGTCATGCAGGTTCAGCGTCTCATTTGTCGGTCGGCGGTGGAGTTATCACATTGCCTAGACCAGAGGTCTGCCAGGTCACCCCGAGCTAAATGGACGCTTTGCTGTGGCAGGCGCGTAATGGTGGGATTCTATTGCTCGAGTCGGCCGCTTTAGAAAACGAACCGTCTGGGATGCTGATCGTTGGCAGAAGGGGTTTGGTCGTTCTGCAGAAAAGAGTGACTAGCGGCCGAGCAAAGGAAGCTAGTTCTCTTTGTGATGCATAATTGATGCAAAGATAACGGTGAAGGCCCTGGTTTTGAAAGGTGGTGGTGATGGTGAGGGGAAGAAGAAAGGAGCGGCGTGGGTGGAGGAGGGGCTGGAAACAAGACTTCGTTTTTGGTCCCAGCTAGACTAATCATATATTTATAGTTCCCAGACTCGAGCGCTTGGAATACAATCCATAACTGCTCAAGCAAGAGAAAAGAAATTAATCGTAGACAGAAACAACGGGAAATGATACAAAAGTCGTCAGCCATGGGCATGATTCATTATGGATGCGAGAATATCCATTGCACTATCGCCCCCAAACATTGTCGCCCTCTAGATTTCCATAGTCATAAGCTGGCGTGTTAGGGCTCGGGTCTTCAGCATCCGAGTCGAGAAGCCTGCTCTGCTCGTTGGTGGACTCGATGTTTTCCTTCCCTTCATTGGTGGTAGGCGGTTCATCTACCGGCTCACCGGATGGTCTCCTGTAGGGCAAGTCAGCAACTGTCGCACGAAGATACAATCACGAAACAAACGCGCCACTTACTGGAAGTGCTTGGGTTCCGGCTCGACCGCCACTGAGCCGAAAGCTCGTTGAATATGTGCCCGCTCATCTTCCTCTGCCTCCCGATTCTCTACCACGAGATCCACTAACTGGCTGCGGTGGGAGCTCCGGGATCTAGATGAAGTGGCGGTACTCTGTCGCTGAGGTGCTGGCTTATGAGGAGACTCCTGCCGCGAACTCTTCGATGCACGGCTTCCGCTGGTAGTACGTCCTTCCATAGGTGGGCGAGCCTTCCTGCCTTTGCGCGCCTTTTTAACCACTTGCGGCTGTGGAGAGGAAGTGGACTGCCGGGGACCGGCCAGGCGCTGGTCTCTTGGGACTATGTTGGCGGTGATGACGGGGTACTGCCTCTCTTCAGCTATTGAGTTCTTTATCTAGCCGGCGAGGGAACTTACGTTGAAGTCACCAAATTCCAGCTCACGTGCTTGAGAAAATAGCCTCTCGTCGTCATTGTCCAAGGCGGTCTCCTCAGATGCACTGTGCGAGCGGTACCGATCGAGAGTGCTGCCGCGTCGACTACCACTGCTTCCGTCGGCGGCACCGAGCAAGGGGGTCCGACTATTGATCTCACCTGGCTGTGGGATCCAGTATTTACCTTTGCCTCCACGTTCATAACGCATGCCGTGCATTACTCGCTTCACACGTGAGTTTGACTCTGCGTGTGGGATAATATGGTCGCCCGAATCGAAGAACCTATACTCATAGTTGTCGCCGCGGAAAGTCATCTTCGTATCCTCAACTAGGTCTCTAGCTCCGAAAGCATCACGAAGAGCGTAAACCACAGGAAGGCGAGCCGCAGAAATAGTCGGGTCTGCATAGTCGTGCCAGGAAAACCCGTGCCAGTGGGCAATCGCAAATATCGGCATTTCAAAACAGATCAAACTGTCCTGAATAGCAGCAGCAAGGTTGGTGGGTGTATAACCCCCTGTGCCGTTAGGCAAAGCTCCAAGCCATTGCAGGATGGATAGAAAGAATCCTTGCCAGTAGGACGCAAAGATTATCAGCTTAACGCAGAGAAACTTGGGCACTGGTCTGAATGGTGCTAGATCGTCGTGGAGGCAGACCCAAAACAAGGCCAGAGAATAGAGACTGATGGTAACGCTAATATTGTACAATATTCCAGTCCATAGATAGCCCGATGACAGACCAAGGTATCCTTCTTGATATGTGTCCGTTGCCTTCATGATAATGGAGACTATGGCGAGTATAGGCTTCAACCACGTGTATTGCAGGATACCACGCTTGACTGCGAGGAATGTATGCGGGTCGGAGATATCGACTTTGGAGAGGAAGTGATTGAGTGGCCAAGCATGTTGTACCGGGGCACGGCCGTGCATCATAATAATGACAGCTCTTTCACCACCTAGAAAGTTGATGAGGAGCTGGAAGAATGTATAGATCGTGAAGGCCTGGACATCAACTTGTCAACTATACCGCTCATGAAGCTACCAGTCACCAATGGCCGGAGTTACCTCATAAACATCGCGTATAGGTGCGAGCCATAAAGAAGCCTTCAGCGATATAATGCTTGTCCACGAGGAGGCTGCATAAATCGGAACCCTGTTTTTCGATAAGCGGAGGAGAGACAACAGCCTTGCTGGACTCGACTGACATCAATAATATGCGGACGACATATCGCTGCAAAAGCGGTTTGCGGTAGTTTTTTCTATAGTGTAGAGATTAGCGCGTGTTTGGATGATCAAGTAGGGCGACGAGGTCAAGGGTGCGGTCGTACGTCTGAAGCCATATGGACCTGGTAGAGAGGTGAGATCAGTATAGCTCTTGTAGAGGTGCGGGGAAGCTGGGAGAGATACACAAAAGACAGCAAAGTGGCAACGAGAGAGGAGACACCGGCGACAATCACGGCAGCTCGTGCTAAGCTCGAGCCGGTTCCGCCAGAGGATGAAGCTGTAATCATTGTCGCAATCACGACTCGCGGTACTCAACCGCGTGCGCTTGTCACAACAAAATCAGAGCATGGCGGAGAGTGCAAGAGCTTGGAAAGAATATAGCACGTAAAAAAAAAATAACGCAGAAGCAGAATAGATTAGTTTGGCAACAGGATGATAGAGGTGAATCGTGGGCGAGAGAGCAGCTTAGCAGGCTGCAGCAGACCTCTGATGGAGCTTGACGTGATTCCCATCTGGAGCCTCTCCATTTCTACGCTCGGCCGCCCCCACCGCCTTCGGACCTTCTCGTCGCCTCAGCTTCACTCCGATGCGCGTTGCTTCGTTATTGTGTTTCTTTGGAACTTGGTTAGATTTGTTTTGATGGATACGATCCCCCAGGTTGTCGTGAAGGAAGCAACCTGACTTTGGCGCCATGTTGAAGGCCGTTTGCGACTTGTCGGATAACGCGAAATGGCCGCTTCATCCTTCACCACCTTGGCCCTGACCCCGGATCCAAGCTTCAACTGGTATTTCTACTGCCATAATTATCCTGCTCTTTCTGACGTTGTTCAGGTTCTTTCTACTGCAGATTATAGTTTCTTGCATCCTGTAAGTAGCTTCCCTTAACATCTTCCCTCCCGGAACCGAGCACTAATCAGCTTGACCTAAGCGTGCTATTCTTCCTACTATACTTCAACCGCCTCTTCGCGACCCTTATATCGTACGGAATACGTGCCTACACGTGGTATTACTATCGCGTCTATGTTGACATAAACGCGCTTCAGTTCTCCCTGCTGGGAGGAAGGATATTCTTCAAGGGCATTCGGTACCATGGTGTGAACGAGACAATATTTGTGCATGGAGGCTTTATCACCTGGCGGTTTTGGAACCACGCAGTCAGGCGCACGAATTTATCGCGCCCTAAACCTGCCAGAACCCCCACCGGAACCGAACAATCAGACGTTGACGAGACTGGGACCAAAGCCGACGGCACTGGTGAAGGAGGAGTTGGGTCTTCTGCAACGCTTCCTTGTCGAATCACGGCCAAGCTCTATGGCCTAGAGTGGTTTATATACAACCGGACACCGGTATACGAGAACATTCTCAGTGAATTCAGCCCGACAGGCCGACCTCATCCACCGGATACAGGGAGTACGTCGTCAGCGGCCAGCTTGAAAGAAGAAAATCGAACCGACACGACTTTCTCGAACAACAACCCGTTCGAACAGGGGCCTCTTGGTGGTACCGGAGCGCCCCTGGGTACGAGCACGTCTCGGCAAGATGAAGCGGCTGCGCAGGAACTTGGTGAAGGTCTGTCCAAACTTTTACAGATCTTACCGTTGAGGGTGGAATGCGAAAAAGGGGCGATAGTGATGGGTAATGAGAATACAAGATCTGTGCTGACCACGACCTTCGATTCCGCAACTGGTCTAATCGAAGCAAGCCGCGCTGCGAGCGAGCTGGACCTCTATCGGCAAATCTTCAGCTTCAAATTCGACCACCCCATAATACAGATGAGGCCCAACCCGGATTTCAAACAGACTCAGCTGGCTGCTGCGAAGGGACTAAGTACTGCGCGGGAAGAGAAACCCGGCACGAAGCGAAAAAGGGACACGATATTTAACTATCAATTTCAGAAGCGTAGAGTCTGGCACAGCGTTCGCGACCTCATACCTTACTTCCAGACTTCAGTCGAATCGTTCCACCTACCCGACCAGCGTGCCACTACAGACTTTCGAAACCCCATCGATGTGCGTAATGATACGCGCTGGGTTGGACTATCCCGTTATCTCGACCAGGGTAGTCAGGATGACCACTCGGAGTGGGACTTTATTGAATATGGCAGATACTCTACAATCTTGGATTGCCCTAGCATGAGCGTTGCGTACTATTGGGATATCCCTGGGATTGTCAAAGAACATGCCGCTGCCGCTGCAAAATCGACACCGATGAAGACCCCGAACATCAACCGCGCACCTTCACCAGAATGGGGTATTGACGTGAGTGTTGACGGCGGAACCATCAACTATGGGCCTTGGGCTGATCGAGAACGGGTCGGGTTGCAAAATATCTTCTTCCCCAACGCGTACCGAGATTCGCAGCCTGCCGAATCTCCGCGCCCTGGAGAGACTCGACGGAACTCTGCTTTCCGGATCAGGATTGAGTTTGATCAAGAGACCATTCTTCATATTTCAACGCGCGAACCCTCTAAAGATTGGCAGTGGAAAGGGCGTGGGGATGCTGTTCGAGGTGCATCGAAACTAAAGAAGCAACAGCGCAGGAAACAAACTCGGGCTACAGAGGGAGAGAAAGGCAATCTCGGGCCTGATATCCGGCCCTTTGGGTGGTTCTCGCTCCGCATTGCTGGCAATTCGACCATCACTTACACAGCGGATATGGTGGCAGGAAGTTCAGGATTTGCGAGTCAACTCGACCTGGACATTCGCGATTCGAGAATGTCGTCGAGTGTGAACCACGCGCTGTTGTGGAATTGTCCCAGGCAATTAATCACATGTGACATTTCTGTTCCGCTCTCTTGGAAAACGCAGCGTGTTTGGAGGTTTGATGTGAACAGCCAGGATATGGAGCTTTTTTTGCTGCGCGACCACATCTTCCTCTTGACAGATTTGATCACCGATTGGGGATCTGGCCCGCCACAAGATTACTACACCTTTGTGCCGTTTATTTATCACTTGAACATGTCGTTCACAAATATCCGTCTTTATGCCAATGTCAATGACTCGAATATTGTCAGCGACCCCACTGACCTCAGTGACAATCGGTTGCTTGTAATCAAGGGTGATACACTGACTGCGAAGACGATCATTCCCCTGGACAAATACCGTGCCGAGCAAAACGCTGTGGCATTCGATGTTCATCTCCTCGATGCTGAAATCGACTTCGTTGCGCCCATGTGGGACACGCTGCATACCTTCTTAAAGAACAAAAAAACAGCTAGCCTGCAAAGCTTGACGATAGATGGCAACTACAGCTATTTTCTCTCCACGTCACCTGAGCTTACTGATACTCTAATGCTCAATATGCATGGCGTCGCTCCTACGCTGTACCTATTCGGATTTCTCATTAAGTCCTTTATGATTGTGAAAGAGAATTACTTTGGCGAAGAAGTGCACTTCAAGACACTGGAAGAATACCAGGAAATCGCTTATTCCGGGGATGCGTCTGCGGCACACCATGGAATCAACCCCAACAAGAAAACGAATGATCTAGACGTTGTCTTGCACGTCTCTGTTGACGAAGCATGCTTTCTGCTACCGGAGAATCTGTACGATGACCATAATTACGTGAGGCTCACAACCCCTTCCCTTGATGTTGATCTCAGATTCACAAACTACTACATGGACCTGCAATTCTCCCTATCTCCCGTGAGAGCTGCTCTCGAATCACGTTCGAAGGGCAATGCTCCCTCAATCTCTGATGCTCAGCTTTTCATTGATGGTGCTTCGGTTTATGGACACCGCATATTTGGTCTGCCTCCTGCGGAGCCAACTTACGTTTGCAATTGGGACTTTGATATTGGAAAAATCATTGGTGAATGCTCACCCAATTTTCTAGCATCGCTAGCCAGCGCCTTGCAAACATTCGATTTCTCTTTTGATAATGAAGAGAACGCACTCCCACCATTATTTCCGGTTGCTCTTCATGATGTGACGTTCCTAAGGGCACGAATCGACTCCCTTCATGTCTCCGTTCTCGTGAACGATGCAGCTCTTCTTCTGAGCTCGGAAGCAATAACGATTAGTTTCAACGACTGGGCGAATGTAAGATTTTCAAAGCGAATGAGTCTACTTGTACCCCATCTATCGATGGCTGCCATCAGTTGCTCCTCTCCTGGGAACTCTGTCAAGCAGTTTCCAGCTGAGGTCAAACCGTTAGCCCTTTTCCGAACAACAATAAAATTAAAAATGGTTCAACGAAGAGACGACATTGTTGAGACCCGAAAATTACAACAAGACCACATCAAATTGCACGACCAGAGAACTCAGCGGACGTCGTGGCTGCTCTTTGATTGGGACGAAATTGAGCCAGAGTCGCAGTATCTGGATCACAACGCCTCAACCCGACCCACTATTGCTGTACCAACAATGCCTGAACCTCTCACCAGAGATACTGGCTTGTTGGGCTTATCAGAAGAATTTGCGTTAGGCAAAAAGAGTCGAAGTTCTAAAAGTTTCCTTCTCGCTCCAGATACATCAACCACTGGCAGTAGACTCAAGAATCAACCTAGCGTGAGCGAGACTCGGAGTTTTTCCTCCTCAATCCGTCAGTACCGCAAGCATCCATCGCAGCCCAGGATAGCTACGGAATCGAAAACCTCCCAGTATCGATCAAGAACCCCCCAGAGACAGTCTCGTTCCTCAACAAACCCGAATACGTGGAATGTCCCTAATTTTACTCTCCATCGCATAAAGCTAGACGCATCCAAACTACCAATAAGTCAGCCCACGAATGCCGATATTCCTCGTGAAGAACTTCCGAGACCGAAATTCGATCCCCAATTTTCGCCTTTTGAGAACGACAACACCACTTATACTAATCTTCTGATAGACCTACAGGAAGGTATCAGAGGCTTTTGTACCCCAGATTTCATCCTCATACTCTCAGCACTAGTGGAATCCCTCCAGCTCCGACATCCAGTCCAAATGCTGGATTCTCTGCAGAAAGACATTATCTCAGACATCATGGCGTACGAGAAGTCTTTGAAGAGACCGAAGAAAGCCTCAACTGTTGCCCTCCGAGCTCCTGCAATAACGATTAAGCTAGTCAATAACCACGAACCACTTGATATTGACGACCCCAGTTTTCGAGATGAGTATCTGATTGACATATCTCACTTGAATACAGCATTTAGGACAAGGGTCGAACGGCAGAAAGGCGATCTTATTGCTGGTCTTAGTGAAACCATCGCTGCCCATGTCACCGTGGAAAATCTTTTATTATCGGTAGAGAGCAGCCAATCCGATCTGTACCGCCAAAAATCTAGCGTCAGCTGTCACCTCGGGGACATTGGTTTCTGGATGATGACTTCACCGATGAGCAGGTCAAATTTGCAAATACGTGAGTTTGAGACTGTCACATCAACCAAGTCCGTTGAACAGCTGGCCCATCTTGTTCGGCGCACGACTACTATGCTGGATTCTGCCACATCATCTTTACAGCACAGCTCTTCACGTCGCCACAAGCGTATGCGCTTCTTGATATACCGTCTTACCCAATCGGCTGCACGTATGCCTGACCCGGCGTTCTTAACGCGCATTTCGTATATGCTCAGAATTGCCCCTGGACATTTGCGGCACCACGATTCATGGAAGATCATTTCTCGGATTCGTAACGTCTACAACAGCCTGTCAATTGAGCAACAGTCAGACCTGGACCGGGAATGCTGCCATGATGACCTGACTTTACCCTCGAATGCGAAAGACATCGTTCAGTCCAGTTTTGATCAGTGGCGTGTCTGGGATTTAGCGCATGTCGAGAAGAGCTATGTGATGCGACGGATATGGGGCCCATCAGAAACAGTTCCTGAGGCCGCGCCATCAGCGGCATGTTTTACTTCTACGGTCAAATTGTTCCGTTTCTCTATCGATCCTGGGCCGAGGGAAAGTGATTTTGTTGTCCAAGACTTGTCGACTGCTGTATCTTCTACACCCCCGAATATTGACACCATCAAGAACAAGAAATCTCTCCTGGTCGTCGAGTCCTATTGCTCTTCGACCAGCTTCCGGTTACGGTGGGAAATTCTCCACTTGGTTGAAGGTCTCCTGAATACCATGTCTACCGTCACCCTTGAATCTGCAACTTCCGATCCAGATGCTGATCAGGCAAGTGTCTCCAAAGAATCGAGCGAATTGCAGTTTATCTTTGGTACCGATCTTGGTGCCTTGATCATTGACGGTATCAACTTGAAACTGGCACTCGTTGGGAAGGCTCTCAGAAGCTCGGCTGTTCTGAGCCCGCTAGACGGACAAAGAAAAAGCATGAGCCTGCTGATAAGCTCTGAAACATCCTCCCTGGATATGTCCAGCCTATCGCAGCTTATAATGCAGTGGAAATTCACAGATCCACATGTTTACTGTTCCCGCCTCACTGAGGAAACGCAGTCTGAGTCAAAGCATGACTGGAAGATAGCAGTGTCGAGCAGAAGGCTTCGATATGACCTGAACGAGGATCCCCTGGGTCTCGCTCATATGGCAGACCGTTTAATAGAGGATGAGATCCAGTTTGTCCACAAACTATTCAAGAACATGGACCTTTCAGCCCGCCGACCTGACGACAACCCTATGGATATAAAATCAACGAAGAACAAATTTCAGGTCGCAACATTCCTGGACGATTACCGGCTGAGCTTCCGCATTCTTCCCTCCCTGACGTATGTCATATCGGGCGAGGTAGCAAGAGCATCCATCATTTCCAAATTTGACGCGAAAATGGAGATCGATTTCGACCTGAAACAGAATGCTCATACCTTCTTCTCCAACGATCGAGGTAAATGGGAACCTTTAACTGAACTAGGGATACCCCCAATCAATGGGCGTATTATGGCTCGCACATCACCCGGCCGTACGGAGATGGAGATTGACATCACGATTGAGCTTATAGAGCTCGAGGCTAGTGCTGTCAGAAGTCTCCTTGGTGTTCTGACTAGGCCTGAATTTTCTCATTTGATTTCCGACCTCAAGCAGAACACGGAGTCGTTGATAGCCCATTCTAAAGAAGTCATCACGATGGACACCGCAGCCCCCCAACCCGAGAAGAAGACATCCGACTCAGTCTTCCTCTATAAAGCTCGAACCACGATGGCCGGGACGAAGATACACGCGACAGCACCTGGCTTGAATGGTAAGGATTATTCAGCTGATATGGAATTTAACCTGGGAATGGTACGAATGCGACTCAACAATGGCCTCGATTCTGGCTATCCGAAAGAGTTCCCCGAATTCCATGTCAATACCTCCCGCATAAGCTTTGATCTAAGCAGAAAGGGATCATCCAATGCCCACTCGTACTGCAGTTTTGCCATTGATGCCAAGGTTAGAGGAAGCTCTACGACCGATGAGAATGGCAAGACTTTGCAAGCATTCCACCTGACGAGTAGGAATTGCAACATAGACCTCTTCCCCGAAGCGGCTGCACTCATAGTCGATGTGGCGGCTCACCTGCAGGAACGCATGAAGACACTCGACCTCTCTCATGAAGTCAAGCGGTTCAAAAAGCTGCGCCATCGCGTTCACTCGCAGACAAAACCGAACCCTTCAAGGATCCCCAGTGTTCAGATGCCTGATAACCACCATGCTGATGATCTATTTGGTGCGATATTCTCTCTAGACTTAAACAACATTCAAGTAGCTTGGAACATGGCCACCTTTGCCCAGGCTACATCACAAAGGAGGCCCGACGACCTAGTGTTTTCGATCAAGCGTGTGGATTTGTCAAATAAGAAGACCAATTCTGCCAAGCTCCGGATCGAAAATATCCAGCTCCAAATGGTACCTGCATCAGGCGATAGAAGGAAGCGCGCTCTTAATTCAGCTCTGCTACCGGAGGTGGTTTTCAATGTGGCATATTCTTCGGGAGGCGAAGACGTCCGTGTCGCTCTCCAGGCCGCAGGCAAATCGCTGGATATTCGACTTACATCTGACTTTATTTCGCCCGGCAACATGATACGCAACTCAATTGCTTCCGCCGTCAGCACTATCCGAGATGCTAACTCGATAAACTTGTCGAAACCCTCAGACAGCAATACGAAACCCGGGTCTTTATTCGGGAATAAACGTTTGCGCTCGGTACTTGTTGACGTTGACTTTGCTGGTGCTATTGTTTCTCTCCAGGGGAGGCAGAGTGATGATCAGCAAACACTCCTCACGGCGACTCTGAAAGGACATCGGGCATCTGAGTCTAAGTATGGTCAATTCTCCCATGACAACTCGGTAGCGAACGCAACATTGCGTGCGCCTGGTGTGGCGCTAAAAGTTCAGTTCGAGGACAGCGCCGATACAGAATCTACGCTCAATGCAGAATTAAAGATAGACGCCTCCAACAATGTCTTGTACCCGAGTATTGTCCCATTGATGAAGCAGATGTCAACCACAGTCAAGGAGGTCATGGGCGAGCAAACGAAGCCCAGAAGACCATCCAGTGCTATGATGCTGCAGCCACAAAGACTCATGCAAGATACACCACTCGACGAAAACGATCCTACTTCAGTACTTGGCCGGTGTAAGCTGAACCTCGGTCTCTTGATCTGCAAACAGGAGTTCAGTTTGAGTTGTCAGCCTATTGCTCGAGTCGCCGCTACTGCGGGATTCGAGAGCGTGTATGTTGCGGTCAACACTGTTAAATCTGATGACGAGGAACGTTTGCTTGCATTGTCTGTGGTCTTCAACGACTTTGGAGCGTCTGTCAAACATGTGTACTCCAATGAAGCCACTGCTAGCTTCGAGGTGAACTCGATTGTCATGTCATTGATGAACAGCAGACACCTTGGCAAGGCAAAGGGTATCTCGGCCGCTCTACGTGTTAGCCCGGTGCAACTCATGCTCAATGTGAGGCAGATGCAAGATTTGCTACTTTTCCGTGAAATTTGGGTTCCAACGAATGACCCATCGGAGTCGGCTGCAAGCTTGAAACCACAGCCCGAGGAGACACAAGCCTACATAGTGCAGCGTTACCAACAAGTTGCCTCTGCGCCAGCCTTCCCTTGGAACACGACCATCGCCATCGAAAAATTAGAGATCCAGCTTGATATGGGGTCAACGTTGGGCAAAGCACAGTTCGCCATCAACGATTTATGGCTTTCATCTCAAAAGACCTCTGATCGTGAGCAAATCCTTTGTGTGGGTCTCAAAAGGGTTGGAATAGAAAGTAAGGGCAGACTGAGCGGATTAGCGGAATTCCAGACCATCAAAGTTCGCACCTCGATTAACTGGCCGGAGGAATGTTCTGAAATCCGAACGCCTTTGATACAGGCTTCGATCTCGTTTGATCAACTCCAGGTCAAAGTCTCTTTCGACTACCAGCCGTTCCTCATAGCACACATAGCCTCCTTCGACTTCTTGATGTACAACGTGGGTGGGTCACCAGATGGGTCGAACGAGCGACTGTTCAGTATACTGGATGGAGGCGAGGTGCAAGTTTTCTGCACAACTTTGACTGCATCCCAAGCCCTCGCGCTGTTCCAGGCTTGGCAGCGCCTTATGCAGGATAAGCAAGCTGCATACGAGGCGTCGTTGAAAGAGATTGAGAGATACCTCCGCAGGAAGAGCTCAGTCTTCTCAGATAAGAACGATGTATCAAGCCCCAAATCACCGGAGCAAGCGGAAGAGAAGGCTGAAGAAGCTCCAATCTCCTTACAGACTGGAGTGGTCGTGACAATCCACGCAGTTCACATTGGAGTCTTCCCAAGCACATTCTTCGACAACCATGTCTTCAAGCTGGAAGCTCGTGAGGCACAGGCTCGGTTCGATGTGTCGTTGGACACTGGCAGAATTCATAGTGCTCTTGGCCTTACCCTCGGACAGCTGCGCGTCGCGCTTTCCCCGATATCCCGAGGCGACCCTGTCACTGTCGAAAAGCTTCTCGTCAGCGAGACTGCAGCCCGAGTTATAGAAACCCGCGGAGGAACAATCTTAAAGGTTCCACGTGTGGTAGCCATCATGGAAACGTGGCAAAGCCCAGGGTCGAATCAAATCGACTATATCTTCCGCAGCAGCTTCGAAGGCAAGGTCGACGTTGGGTGGAATTACTCCCGCATCAGCTTTATCAGGGACATGTGGGAGGGCCACTCTCGCGCCTTAGCTTCACGATTAGGCAAGCCGCTTCCGCCGTCGGCTGTGCGCATCACGGGAGGCTTGAATGGAGAAGGTGGCGGGGAGAATCATGACCAGCAAGAAAAAATCACTGCGGTTGTTAATGTGCCCCAGTCCAAGTACCACTATGTGGCGATTCAGCCGCCGGTAATTGAGACACCGCAGCTACGTGATATGGGTGAGGCAACGCCACCGCTTGAGTGGATCGGTTTGCAACGGGATAAGCTGCCTAATGTCACGCATCAGATCATTATTGTGACTTTATTGGAAATCGCGAAGGAGGTCGAGGATGCGTATGGGAAGATATTATGGTCTTCTTGATGAGTTCTGTCTGTCATGCCAACAGCAACACCTATAGATTGATTTGTATATATGACTTTTGTATTATTAGCGATGTTGGTATACCCATGTCTTGAATAGACCTCATTTCTGTTCTAAACTCTTGCCTGATGTATGGGGCTGGTAGTTAAAGCAGCAATGCTACAAGCCGAATCAGGGAATGTACACCCAACGAGCGGGCTCATTGTGCCCGCTAAAGATGGAGCTAGTCCATTCTGGGACTGTGAATCCTGTTTCAAGCTCAATGTAGCCAATCAGAGCTTGTAACATTGCAGAGCTTGCAGAGCTTTCAAAGATTAATCAGCGGTTACCCCACCAATGCCCCTCACCAGGCCTGATAGCAGAATAGCTCGACTGAGTCGACTCGAACTGTCGTAGTGCGGTTGACTCGATACCTAGGTGAACCGTGAAGGAAGCCTGTGGCAAAATAGAGCTTACTAGAGCTACGATTGGCTAGCTCAGGTTTGAAATACAGCGGTGTGCCCGAGCATGAGGATGAGGTTGTAACTTGTAGGTTGATTACCAACCCGTCTTGAAGTTTGTAAGGCTGGCCGCTGGTTACCGTGGACAGACAGTGAGAGCAATCGCGTAGTGAGTAGTGACTCTTTATGAGTAAAAAGGATGACTTCAAAAGGTTATTTTGAGTCAGGGTCTGACAAGTTTTTTACGAGGGAGTTGATGGCAGCCAACCGTGCGATCTCATGATGCCACAGAGTTTGCAACCCCGTCAGCGGGTTTGGATGCCTGCAATACAGCAACTTCGGCTGAGAAATCAGAGCCGTGGCAACAAGTATAATCTAAAAGAAAGCAGTCATAGCATAGGGATGGTCCTTGTAGATGAGAGGCCGGAGATAGACGGGCATTGGAGGGGCACAAGCGGGAATTGGGTGGGAAAAAACGCACATCCAGATTTGGACTCGGGAAAAAACCAACCACCGGCCGCCCCACGACCTCTTAACTCACTCGTCTTTTCTCTCTCTTCCCCTCTCTCTCTCTCCTCCCTCCTCCTCTGCCTCTCTTCCCATCCCTCTTCCTCTCCTCAGTCTCTCCCTCTGGAGCAGCGCACATAGGCCCTTTTTTCATCTCAGGTCATCGTCAGGTCGAGCTAGCTCTCGGTCCTGATCCTTTGTGTGTCGTTTTCTGCTTGATCTTTTTTTCTCTTTACCTTTTTTCTTCCCCTACCCCGCCTCCAAGGCTTTGACAGAAAAAACACCGTCAAGATGGTTAAGTATGTTGTCCACCCGTTCATCATCAGTGGGATACTGGAAATGATCATGAGAAAATGGATTTGGTCAGTTTGCTAACGTGCTGTTTTATAGCTTCACTATCGAGGAGGTATGCCGTTCCCTCTGCGCCCGAGCATCGTCACGGAGCTATCAAAATTTTCATATCGGTTAGGAGGACAGATGGAACTAACAATACCTGTAGCTCCGCTCCCTCATGGACCGCAAGGCCAACATCCGTAACATGTCCGTCATTGCTCACGGTTCGTATTCGACAAATCCCACCTGCTATCAACTGAGTACTGAGTGTGTCTAGTCGATCACGGAAAGTCCACCCTCAGTGACTCCCTGGTCCAGCGTGCCGGTATCATTGCTGCGGCCAAGGCTGGTGATGCCCGTTTCATGGACACCCGTCCTGACGAGCAGGAGCGTGGTATCACCATCAAGTCCACTGCCATCTCCCTGTACGCCAAGTTCCCCGATGAGGAGGATCTCAAGGAAATCCCCCAGGCCGTCGACGGTTCTGAGTTCTTGATCAACTTGATCGATTCCCCCGGTCACGTTGATTTCTCCTCCGAAGTCACTGCTGCTCTCCGTGTCACCGACGGTGCTCTCGTCGTCGTCGACTGTGTCTCTGGTGTCTGCGTCCAGACCGAGACTGTGCTCCGTCAGGCTCTGACTGAGCGTATCAAGCCCGTTCTTATCATCAACAAGGTCGACCGTGCTCTTCTCGAACTTCAGGTCCAGAAGGAAGATCTTTACCAGTCTTTCGCCCGTACCGTCGAGTCCGTCAACGTCATCATCGCTACCTACGAGGACAAGGCCCTCGGTGACGTCCAGGTCTACCCCGAGAAGGGTACCGTTGCTTTCGGCTCCGGTCTCCACGGCTGGGCTTTCACCGTCCGCCAGTTCGCCGTTAAGTTCGCCAAGAAGTTCGGTGTTGACCGCAAGAAGATGCTTGAGCGTCTCTGGGTAAGCAATCACGCACGTCACAATGCTGAATAGCTGCTGACCAGATCCTAGGGTGACAACTACTTCAACCCCAAGACCAAGAAGTGGACCAAGACTGCTCCTGAGATCGATGGCAAGCCCGTTGAGCGTGCTTTCAACATGTTCATCTTGGACCCCATCTTCAAGATCTTCCAGCTCATCAACAACGACAAGAAGGATCAGATTCCCGGCCTTCTTGAGAAGCTCGAGGTTAAGCTCACCAACGAGGAGAAGGACCTCGTTGGCAAGCAGCTCCTCAAGACTGTTATGCGCAAGTTCCTGCCCGCCGCTGATGCCATGTTGGAGATGATCTGTATTCACCTTCCCTCCCCCGTCACTGCCCAGAAGTACCGTGCCGAGACTCTGTATGAGGGTCCCTCCGACGACGAGGCTTGCATTGGTATCCGTGACTGTGACCCCAAGGCCCCTCTCATGCTTTACGTCTCCAAGATGGTGCCCACCTCCGACAAGGGACGTTTCTACGCTTTCGGTCGTGTCTACGCCGGTACCGTCAAGTCCGGTCTCAAGGTCCGCATCCAGGGTCCTAACTACACCCCTGGCAAGAAGGAGGATCTGTTCATCAAGAGCATTCAGCGTACCATTCTCATGATGGGTCGTTTCGTCGAGCCCATTGAGGATGTCCCCGCCGGTAACATCGTTGGTCTCGTCGGTGTTGACCAGTTCTTGCTCAAGTCTGGTACTCTTACCACCTCCGAGACTGCTCACAACCTGAAGGTCATGAAGTTCTCCGTCTCCCCCGTCGTGCAGCGCTCCGTTGAGGTCAAGAACGCTGGTGATCTCCCCAAGCTTGTCGAAGGTCTCAAGCGTCTTTCCAAGTCCGACCCTTGCGTCCTGACCATGATCAACGAGTCTGGTGAGCACGTCGTTGCTGGTGCTGGTGAGCTCCATCTCGAGATTTGCTTGAAGGATCTTGAGGAGGACCACGCTGGTGTCCCTCTCCGCATCTCCGACCCCGTCGTCTCCTACCGTGAGACTGTCTCTGGCACTTCCAGCATGACTGCTCTCTCCAAGTCCCCCAACAAGCACAACCGTCTGTACCTCACTGCCCAGCCCCTTGACGAGGAGGTCTCCAAGGCCATTGAGGCCGGCAAGATCAGCCCCCGTGACGATTTCAAGATCCGTGCCCGTGTCCTTGCTGACGAGCACGGCTGGGATGTCACCGATGCCCGTAAGATTTGGTGCTTCGGTCCCGACACCTCCGGTGCCAACTTGCTCGTCGACCAGACCAAGGCCGTCCAGTACCTCAACGAAATCAAGGATTCCGTTGTCTCCGGTTTCCAGTGGGCTACCCGTGAGGGTCCCATTGCCGAGGAGCCCCTGCGCTCCGTCCGCTTCAACATCCTTGATGTTACCCTCCACGCTGATGCCATTCACCGTGGTGGTGGTCAGATCATTCCTACCGCTCGTCGTGTCCTGTACGCTGCTACTCTGCTTGCTGACCCCGGTATCCTCGAGCCCATCTTCAACGTCGAGATCCAGGTGCCCGAGCAGGCCATGGGTGGTATCTACGGTGTCCTTACCCGCCGTCGTGGTCACGTCTACACTGAGGAGCAGCGCCCTGGTACTCCCCTCTTCAACGTCAAGGCTTACCTGCCCGTCAACGAGTCCTTCGGTTTCCCCGGAGAGCTCCGCCAAGCCACTGGTGGCCAGGCCTTCCCTCAGTCCGTCTTCGATCACTGGGCTGTTCTTCCTGGTGGTTCTCCTCTTGACACCACCACTAAGCCTGGTCAGATCGTTACTGAGATGCGTAAGCGCAAGGGTATCAAGGAGCAGGTCCCTGGTTACGAGAACGTAAGTTATCTTCTCAATCATGCAGAATGTTCATATGCTAATATTATCACAGTACTACGACAAGCTGTAAAAACGTTCTCTACAAACCGACTAGGTTTCAAGTCTGTTTGGGTTGGAATCCTATGTTTATGAAGTTGATGAACGCAATACCCGGCCAATGCTAAGGGAGACAACCGCGAAGAAAATAAACCGACGCAATTACAGCTTAATGTCGTATGGGTTTTCGATTAACTAGAGCAGTAGAAACCGGTGTGCTCATGCATTTGCTATGGCCTTTTTGCTTTTCCTTTTGTTACGTTAACGACTATGAGGGCTTTATGAGCTAGCTGCTATTCTCTAGTTGGACACGAAAAATGATATTAGTTCAGATGTTCAATTTCTCCCTGTAGAGTTCATTTCCGATCTATCATCATTGAAATCTTAAAGTCTCGTTGTACCTGCACTGTGACAAGGTATTTTGAAGTCGCAAGGTGATGTCTGTACTCTGTAGGTCCCGGACTGTCACGTGGTCATTGTATCCGCATCCGCGCTTCGGGCTGCGCGCATGTCACAGCTCCTCCGGACCGCCGCAGAGCTCTTTTTTCGCTACTCCGGTCTGCCTTCGAGTTCCACACTTCACCTGGATTTCACTCTTTGATCGAACGATGACCTAATACTTCGCCCTCTATCAACGTCTACCGTAACGCAATTTGTGTGATACAACACACAACTGCAGCAATCACTCAGGCTTCGCTCATTCGCTCAAGCTCTCTCCTTGCTGCATCTGGTAGCAACGTCTCCAACCTCGTTATACCGCCGTCTACTATTGTTGCAAGATTCTGCCGCCATGCAGTTGACAGAAGATCAGGCGGAAGAGGTCAAGAAATGGGTGGTGAAAAAGTTGGAGGACATGTAGGCGATCCCGCGCGCCGCACGAGCCTCAGGAGTTATCACCCGCTAATTACTGTATAGCTCTGATGCCGACTCGGATGTGCTTGCGGACTATGTTCTCGCTCTTATCAGAACTGATGCCCCCGATGATGAGATTCGGACAGCCTCCGTGGAGAACCTTGAGGACTTTTTGCGAGAGCGTGAGTTTATTTACCCTGCTGGTTCTTGCATGGGGATTCATGAGAGCTAATACCTTGGTTGACGGGTAGACACTGCCGATTTCGTCCAAGAGCTCTTTGCTACGTTCGCGCCAAAGCAACAGCCCGCCCCGACCCAAGCACAGGCCCCTCAAAGCACGGCAATGGATGCTCAGCCAAACCTTCCGAATATACCAACCGGCCCTATGAACGGACCCTGCACTCCTCAAGCGCCCTTTGAGAATTCGACTAACAGCCGTAAACGCACATATGACGATGGTTTCAGCACAGATCAAGGCCGGGAAGATGTCCCGCACCATCGAAACTTTAAGAACCCGCGGCGCGGACGTGGAGGGCGAGGCGACTGGATGGTGAGAGATGGTCACCATGCCGCAGGCGGCCCTGGTCAATTTCCTCATCCCGCTGCTGGTGGATTCCCGCCGATGCCTCCTCCTACGTTTCCTGGGTTCGACCAGAATGACCCGATGGCGGCGATGATGGCTTTGCAGAGTATGGGATTTCCGCAGATGCCGGGAATGCCGCCTATGCCTATGCCGCCGGGTGGTGGTGCTGGCCAGCAGCCAGATCAGATGGGGCAGAAGAGCTCAGAGAGGTGTCCGTTTTACGAGACGCAGGGGATCTGTTATCTGGGCGATGCTTGCCCTTATTCGCATGACATGGTCCCGAATGCGAAGAATGACGGTGAGTGTCATGGAGACTTGCGGTCCATTTATGGCAAGCTAACTGTCCTAGAATATGATCCTAAAGCGTCAAATATTGTTTCGGACTTTAGGCCCCTACCAGATAACTCAATGCGCGGCAATGATAGAGGCCGTGGACGAGGTCGTGGCCGTGGCGGAGATAGAGGCGGCTTTGCAAACCGTGGCCGTCGCTCGGAGTTTTCTGCTACTGGACCGAACGAGGACCAATCCGTAACGACCATTGTTGTAGAGCAGATTCCAGACGACAAGCTCGATGATTCCTCCATTAGAGAGTTCTTCTCCCAGTACGGAGAAGTCACGGATATCTCGCTCCAGGTGCATAAAAAGCTGGCTTTGGTAACTTTCATCGATCATGCTGCTGCCAAGCGTGCCTGGTCCAGCCCTAAGGTTATCTTCGACAACCGATTCGTCAAGGTCTACTGGCACAAATCAAAGGGTGACCGAAATGACCAGCGTCCAGGAGGCAATGAAAGCCGTGAGGACTCCCAGCCCTTCGACCCAGAAGAATTCCAAAGACAACAAGAAGCCGCTCAGAAGGCACACGAAGAGAAAGCCAAGCGCCGCAAAGAAACCGAAGAAGCAAAACAAGCTCTAGAAAAACAACGTGAAGAACTGATGAAAAAGCAAGAAGAAGAGAAACAACGCCTCCTCCAACGGATCGGAGGCGCCTCATCCGGCAGCGCAACCCCTGACGGCGGCGCAGCCCAATCGCCCTCTGACGAGAATGCCAGCGAACAGACCAAGAAGCTGCGAGCTCAACTCGCGGCCCTCGAAGCCGAAGCTCAGAGCCTAGGCCTCGATCCCAACAACCATCCTGATTCAGGTTCATACCGCGGCCGCGGGAGAGGCCGTGGCAGCTACCCACCACGTGGTCGCGGCTACGACCCGTCATATCGGGGCTCGTATCGCGGGCGAGGCGGCTTTGCTGCACGAGGCCGCGGTGGCGTTCTGCGGCTGGACAACCGGCCGAAACGCGTGGCTGTCTCGGGTATAAAGCCTAATTCTGAGCAGGACGAGGCGTTCCGCCAGTTCCTTATCGTATGTCCCACTCATGTACCACCCTATCCTAACCTCAAGTTCACCAAGGCTAATCATGTATCCAGGGCGTCGGCGAATATGAATCCATAACACCCAACCCCAGCGAAGCAAACTCGTTGATCATCGCCTTCAAGGAGCGCTACATTGCCGAGAAATTCATGTACGGCCCGCACAATATCCCCTCTGTCGGCGAGGTGCAGCTTACTTGGGTGCCCAACCCGCCTATCTCTCTACCCTCGGCGTCAAACAACCAAGCAGCGGCTACGCCGTCAGAGACAGAGGGCAAGGGCGGCCTTGATGAGGATACAATCATGGATTCTGGCGTAGGCGACCAGAATGGGGCTAACAGGGGCAAGGACGTGAATATGAATGCGGATGTGGATTATGATGTTGCGGAGGTGGATGATAGTTGGGGAGTTGAGTGATTGCGAATCGCTTGTCGTCCGCCATGCCATTTGTCCGTATAGAAAGGACGTTTTCGCTTGAGTCGGGTTCTTGAGTAAAAGGGGCCATGTATGTATGTATGCTGTTGTTTAATAGAAAGAGATCAGCCATCTTTCCATCTATCGTTTCTATCTATACCAACCCTAGCCTTCCCTTCCAGCGGGATCATGTAGCGTATTAGTCTCCTGTGCCCTGAAAGTACGCAAAGGTCCCAAGGACACCAGTCAGGCGCATCGCACACTGAAGACCCTCGCCCTAACTCCAGCAAGCGCATCATACGCATCATAGTGTTACCCCAGTAATATATATTCCATTCCTGTAACGGGTGCCGGACAACCTAAAACAGAAAGCACAGCCAGTCTATCCCGGAGGTCCCCCCATCGCACCTTCCTAAAGTAAGTGGACCCGTAGCCAGAACATATACCAGATCTGGAAGGAACAATCAGCCCCCGGGCCCGACCATCGTACCTTCCTCGCCCCCCTACCTCCCATGTATAGCAGGCACAACCGACATATGCCCAGTGAGGAAAGAGCACCCCCGTACTAGGTAGGTAGTCGTATAAAAATGACCATTTCTTGTTCTTATTTCCTCCTATTTCAGAGATATTTCCATGGAAGCCCTGCTGGTTAGGACACTCTACAGTGTTTCCGGCTTTGTGGGTAGTATCTATATATATATTTATGTATATATAATAGTAAACATGACATACCATGACATCATCGAGCACTTGCGGCATGATAGGAACAGCCAGCTCAACCCCAATAAGTTTATTAATTCACATGTACCCTAATCAACGCTACAGATGGTGTTTAAAGTGTTCCTCGATCTACATGGCTGGAAGGAGAGGAACGCTATAAGGCCGCAGAACCCTTCCTGGAGATGGCTACGATGAACAGTATGTATGTGAGACGAGTGTTTTGATAAGATCTTGTCTCCAAAGACAATGGACTCATCTGAGATCTCTCTTTTTGAGAATGCAACTGGCTTTGAGCTTTGGTGTTTTATCTTCGTTGGGCTCTTGGTGCTAGCCGTCGACGTCCTGTCCGTTTTGGTATTTTGGACTTTGAGCTTGGTACCACGGGGGCATATTCGGGAATATGATGGATCTGTGTCTGGACTTGGTGAAGATAGCACCAACTTTATGATTTCGGCTGATATTTAATGTGGCGGGTTAGGGGGTAGATGGATACACTTGTAATATGCTGTCTGAGGGCACTCATCTTGGGTAAGATTTAGAAACCTAGTAATAGGTATTATATATATAGTATAGTGTAAGGCTCAGAGATGTGTATGATGCTCGGAACTCTTATTGCATGCTCTATGCTTTCTGTCTAATCTTATCCTGGCCCCTACAAATGCTGAGAAAGGCTGAAAGTTACAACAAAGTGTGTCTGTTGCTTTCTTACTGCATAGCCTGAGGAACAAGCTCAACGGTATACCCATCCTAGGAAAATTAGCCAAACCCCACCCAAAAGACGCGAGTAAGTGCAAGAAAAACTCACCGGATCAGCCACCAACGCAATCTGATCAAACACAGCCTTATAGTTTGGATGGATCTCCCCGACACCAACGCCCCTCTTCTCCTCCCACCCACTAAGCGGAATACTCTCTCTACTCGTAACGCCCAACTCTTTCACAACCTTTACGCCCGCGCCCCTTAGTCGTTCTAGTGTAGTAGGAACGTCCGGAACCGTAAACCCCAAATGCCCGAATCCTAGATTCGGCGGCGCATTCCCTGTTGAAATCTCAACACCACCCTCACTAACCGCCCTCTCAGAGCCGTGAACATGATATAGTTCTAGCAGTCCTAGAGTCTGAGTTAGGGTACGAGGGTCCCCGACCTTGGCGGACCAGCCGGGGAGGTTGGCGCGGTCTTCTGGGGTGGATGGGTAGCCTAGATAGTAGATTGTGAAGGGGCCGGTGTTCATGGTAAAGACGGTGCGCATGCCCATGAGATCGATGTAGAAGTGGAGGGAGCGCTGTGGATCGCGGATGCGTAGCATGAAGTGGTTGAGCTTGAAGCCGGCTGTGGGGCTGTTTTCGGGGAGTGGGGGGTCGGTGTTGTGCCCGCCGGGGAGGAACTCGCCCAGTTCGAAGGGGGAGGGGGAGGGGTTTGAGTTTGAGGAGCTCATTTTGGAGTCCGGAGTGTTGAGACTGTTGGGCGGGACTAAGAATCGACCGATCGGTGGCAGTGTTGTATGCTCGGGGTTTGTAGGAGGAGGCAACGGTAAAAGTCTAGGAACGACACACCCAATAGCTCAGGTTCAGAGATATTGATTGGTATATCCTGAAGTATCTGGGTAAGATGCAGGACAGGCTATTTAAGCACAATAATATTTCGAGAGCAGTGCGACAGACGGTCTTAAAAGGTTTGTCCCTCAGTGTTACTGTTGGATCGTGGGGATTTCCCGGCCCAAGTCGGTGGGCCTTGGGGTAGAGGACCCATGAGGACCCCCGCTACCACTCAATTTCTTCAGGGTACTGACTCTGAAAGGCAGAATATTGGTGCACGCGGGGTCGTTCTACTTAATGAGGATGAACTGCTATAATCCTCTGAAAATGGTATGTGCAAGAGATAGTTGAGGTATGGCTATGGTTTGGCATCTAGAGTGACGTATTGTATCATGCCAGTCATCGCTTGCTGTTTAAGCCGCACTTGAGCGCTTGGAAGTATTATTTGTATCGTCATCGCTGTCACTGTTCATCTGGTCAAGCATCTTATCAATCTCGTCCCCCGCCTGAGCGTCCGAATTGCCGGTCTGTTGCAGCTGGCTAGATTGACTATCACCAGGTCTGACCTGCCACTGCACACTCTGAGAAGCGCTGCGGTCAATGTTCATGATATCTTGATCGTTCAATGAGTTCTGCGAGTTTGAGTGATACCCCGACGTTCCGGGACTCGACATGAAGAGCAAGGTTTCAATGGCGTCCTGCTCCATCAAAGAGCTTTGCGAGCTCTCGGTCAGTCCGTTATGCGAGGTTATGGAGTTGAGATTAGAAGGGCGAAGGGGTGGAGTTTCGGGTACTAGAGTGACGTCCGAGCCTCTTTGAAGCTCGTTCTGAGAGCGACTGCGTCTATGAAGTGAAAAGGGGTTATGCCGTGGGGAGTTGACAAGGAGATTTGGGTTCGGTCGTCGTCGTTGCCCATTCGTGCGACTAGGAATGATGTCTGCTGGAGGAGCTAACCCGGGGGTGGATTCACGAGACGACGCTCCCATATGTTTCTGCGGATCAGGTTGGGGTGGTGGATATAGACCGCGCGCTATATTCACCGGAGACGGACGCATAAAGAGTTCAGGGATATGAGGACTGGCAGAAGCATCTGGTGCAGAAACCGTAGTCCCGCTTGGAGAACCGTTCGCGATTGAACGTTGTTCCTGGATCTCGAAAGCAGAAAACGATTGCCCCAAACGAGGTAAGGCTTCCGTGCTTAGGGTGGGTGTAGAGATATTGTTTTGCAGAAAACTGGCCGGTGGTTGGAACTGAGTCATTTGAGACTGGCGCTTCTTCTCTATTCTGGCGGCGGCATGAGATAATCGCGTCCGCAACTGAACCGACAACTGAAGATATCAGCAACCGAATTATATGAGCTATACGTGACTTACTGCAGCAATCCTAGAGTCACGCGGGCTAAAACCTATGGTCTTCGAACGGCGCCGCCCAAGATCATCTAGCTTTGGTGCTTGGTTGTTGACTATAGGTTGGTTTATCAATGGTCTCGAGTAGCCGGTTGGCATCTGAGGTAATGACTCAATCCCGCCGTTTGGTGTTTGTAGAGTGCCCTCATGGCTATCTCGCGACTTGTCCTGTGGGTCGAGAGGCGTGGGCGGCCGTTCGCGAGCATCGACAGGCTCTCCGTTTGCGCTCGGCCGTACACTAGAGCCCGCACCGAGTGACATAGGTCGCGTACCAGGAGACTGCTTGGCGTAGTGCTCAAATCTGTCTGATACTTCCGAATTTGAACTCGCCTCGCGACGATATGAGTAATTCGGGCTGCGCAGACCCTCGTGTCTGTCAACCTGCAGCGAGCCGTCCATCGTGGTCGGACAAACAGTAAATATCCAGGTTGTTCTCCAGTACGATGTCTCAAAATTCAGGCAAGAATCACCGTCACTTGTTGACCAAGGTCCAGACCCTCATACCCCAGACAGTGGGGGTCACCTCGGGAACGTCCGAACAGGGATACCGAGATATCGGGGTAATTGTCCAGCCCAGCTCAGCTCAGCCCAGCCACCAAACGACCGACTTGTCGGGATCGGCCGAATGTATACTTAAGTTCTTCACGGCAAGACTATGCAAGGGGTATCTCTGGGATCTGCACGCGCGGAATCTTACAGCAATGTCTCAAACGCCAGTCGAAACGCGGGATGATGTCTCCACCTGAAGCCGTGGCGAGTTCATGGGTCGGGAAGCGATATGCGATCGAGGAAGAGGAAGAAACGCTCAGGACATGTTGGAGATATGGCAGACCGCATGGGAGAAGGGAGACCTGGGTGGAAAATGTTCTGCCTGGTTGAAGTGGTAGGAGAGTTGGTTTACCTGGTCGCCTTCACACGACACGAGCGGAGCGGACGACGCGTTCGCGGCACGGGTCACGTGCGTCATATCAAGCTCCTGAAGCCTGAGAAATGAGGCATAAAGCTTATATATATTGTCTCTTGGATTGTACCCAAGTGACATAGAAAAGCTGCTGGCACCCAAATGTGACGTTTTGCTGGATATCTAATTATCTGAACGCTATCTTCATGCCAGCAATTGGTATCTCATACACTTTTCAAGGCTCATATATATGCAAGAAAACACAGCAAAGCCACTGCGAGGCCACTGGCTTGACAGACTGCTCTACCTGCGTTTCTTGCCACCACCACCTCCCTCACCATCATCGTTCTTCCGCTTCTTGCCCTCCCTACGCCAGTACTCATCGCGCTCTCTCTTCTCCCTCTCTGCCTTCTTCTCAAGATTATCCGCCACCTTGGCACGGTAGACCTTCCTGCGCTCTTCCTGCTTCGCCGCACGCTTCGCCTGCTTTTCATTACGTAAAGTGTTGAGCTTCTGCATGAGATCCCTGGCCTTCTTTTCCTCGCCTCCTAGCACAACCGCACGCTTCTGCAAATACGTCTTGTCCTTGCGCGCGCGCATCTTCGTTATCTGTGACTTGAACGGAAGCTCTGCGGCTAGCTGTTTGGGGACACGGAGAGGGTTGAAGTGGCGCTCTTGTCGCTCGATCTGGCGGTATGCGGAGTCCTTGTTCTGCGGTGTCGGGATGCCCTTCTCGCGACGGACTTCACCGGTCAAACGCATGGCTTGCCAGCCAGCATCGCCGGATTCGCCTTCTGATAGGTCGAGGAGGTTGGTGACGGGGTTATAGAAGCGATGAGGTTTGATGGGATACCAAGCGCGCAGGAAGACGATGTCGCTCATGAGGATCTTGTCTTCGAAGGTGGCACGGAAGTAACCGTCGGGTTTGCTGAGGGCACGCTTGATTTGACCACGGATGCCGGAGACGGTGCGGATGGAGGCGCCTTCGAATTTGGCAATCTCTAGCGACGAGTTGAACATGTCTTTGATGAAAGCGGTGTTCTTGAAGATCTTGTACGGCACACCTGTGAGCTTGAGCTTCTTGACAATCTCGGTGTGTTCGTCCACACTGAGGACTACGCCGGTGGCGGCGATCCGGAATCCGGGGGCTTTGTTGGAGAAGGACTGCACGCAGCAGAAACCGGTGTTGGGGGCCACCAAGGGGCCGTAGAATGTGCCGAAGCAGTGCATGTGCTCTGGGGTGTATTTGAGCATGCGGTTGCGGGTTCGACTGTCTGATGTGCTGTACATGGGCAGACTCTGGAAGCGACGCCAGCCCAGGGAGAAAATGAGAGGGTCGTTGCTCTTGAGGATCTTCTTGTGCCAGCGGTGTCTTTTGATGCGGATCTGGACGTATCCAAAGCGGTCCTCGGTCGGTGCAAGGCCACCAACAATGATAGGGAATCGGGGATTGAACTTGGTTGCAAACTCGCAGGGCACCTTTTCTAGTACAATACGGGCATACGTTCCAGCTTTGTAGCCCTCTGCTCTGGCCCGGGAGTTAGGGTCTAGCGATTCGAATTCGGCGCGGTTGATGTCGGTTTGCTTTTGCATCTTCGCCTTTTGAGCGTCGTACCATTCGTCCTCTCCAAATTCTTCATCAGGTTCGGCACCGTCTTGTCGGGAGTTGTCTTTCGAATTTGCGAAACCTTCACGATCTTCCTCTTCAAATCGAAGCCTCAGTTCCTCTTTCCTCTTGGCATTGCGCGCGCGCTCTGCGTCGAGATCCCCAGGGCCGCCGTCCTCTTCCTCTTCCTCCTCATCATTGCCCTCATCATCTTCGATGCCGTTGAAGACTTCGCCGGTCTCCAAATCCTCAAAGGCACCATCGCCCTCGTCGTCTTCGTCAAAAGCATCGTCAACATCTTCGTCATCATCACCATCGCCATCGCCACCAAATTTAGCTGTTGCAAACCGTTTCCGCAGGGACTCGATCATCTCCTCGTCACGCCACTTTCGTTCTAACTCGTCGTAGTCATACTCGGGAATGGCGCGGTACTCGGCCTGCTCTTCTTGTTCGACGTTGGTCTTCTTGAAAAAGGTTTCTTCGTCATCCTCAGCTTCCAATTCCTCCTCTGCATCTTCCTCGCCACGCCATCTTCGGATGACATCTGCTGGTGTCACTGACTCGTCGTACATCATGCGGGAGAGATCGGTAATTCGGAATCGAGGACGCTTGGAATGGAGCGATTTCGCATTAGCGAGCATATTGTCTTTCCAGCGAACGGTCCCATCATCATCCTCGTCATCATCCTCATCAAGATCTTCTTCCTCCATGTCGCTATCAAGTTCTTGATCCTCGACAGACGATATGGAGCCCAGATCCGAGTCACTGTCGGCGAAGGCGATGTCAGACTCATTCCGCGAGACGGGTCCGTTTTGGCGTTCTTTGAAGTTAGCTTCAAAGTCCGCAGGCGCAGAGACGTCAACTTCTTCCTCGTCGCCGCTGAAGTCTTCTTCATCTGCCTCGTCTTCCTCTTCTCCGCTCTCAAAGCCCTCATCTTCCTCAGAGACTGCGTGATTGTCATCCCCTGCAATGCGTGCTTGCCGCCTGTGCTTTCTTCCGGTACTGCCGGTCTCATCGTCTGCACTCTTGATGGTTTCTCCACCACGGAAAAGGCGAACACCGCTGTCCGCTTCACCGAGCAGTTTTCGCTCGCCTTGTAGCCCAATGACTAGCTGTTCGCCTAGACCACGATCCGGATCACGTTCCTCCTCGTCTTCCGCATTGAAATTGGACGTCTTTACGTCAATGTAAACGGCATCCTTGTCGACCAAAACACCACCAACATCTGACATAGGGGCAAATAGTAGCTTTTGCTTCTCGCCAAGCCTGCGCTTCGCTTTTCCGGTCGATTTTTGAATTTGTTGGTCCATGTAAGGGGTTGGGCAAGGATCTGGGAGAGCTTCAATTCCAGAGACTGTCAAGTCACCGACACCAGGGACGTGAACGCGAGCTCCTTGTGCTGAGAAATTTGTTCCTCTTAAATAACCATATAGCGCGACTGTTCGGTCACATTTCGGATCCTCTTCGATTTCTGTAGGCGGCGTGATATCGAGGAATCGGTCTGCCAAGGCGTACGGGTGGGAGTTACGCCAGATCAATGGTCGAGGGTTTTTCATAACTGAAAGGAAGCGGGAGAGGTTATGCACTTCGCGGTCCGGATAGCGGCCGTTGATGACACCTGAAAGGTAGAACAGTTTGGCACCGTTGTATAGTTCGCTCCAGAAACGATTCTTCAGGCGTTTCTTGGCGGCTCGCAGTGTGCTTTGCTTCTTGAACAGATCCAAATGTGTAAGGATACCGAAGACGTTTCCGGGCATACCGCTCGTGGAGAGGACGTTCAAGAACTCCATAGTCTCCATCTCGAATCCGTAATTACCGTCAATCATCAAGAGAACAATATCCGCAATTTTTGCAACATCAATCATGCTGGCGAGTGAGTCGGAGGGGCATTCGAGGAAGGTAAGGCGTCGTCGCTTGGACGTTACTACTGTTAAAGGCCCATTGGGCGAACTCAGCGTCTGCTTCGTGTATCTGCGGACCAGGGATTTGACGAGGGTCGTTTTTCCGACCTAGAGAAAAATCACTATCAGACTTGCGCTTTCCATTCGATCCTCTTCGCAAATACTCACACCAGGAGGCCCAACGACTGTGACGATAAGAGGGGGAGCTTCTTCTGGAAGACGGTCAACAAGAGGGACGTGTAGCCGTTTCTCTTTGATCTAAAGTATCGAATTAGTCGCATGGTCCAAGAGATTGAGGGCATCGGCCGTACATCGTGAGATCTTGCGCCTGCTTTGTTTCCTTTCCCCGGGTTCGAGAATGCGAATGCTTTCGGGTTTTGTCCTGCAAATCAGATAAAGAAAAGTCAGCTTGAGGTCATATCCCAAAACACAAAACGAAAAGCGCCATCACTGTCGCAACAGCTCAACTTGTACGGACCTTCATATTTCTTCTTCTCTTTCGTGACTCGATGAGCCCTATTTGCTTGTTGCTCCATGATGATTATTGGAGGTCAAAGAACCTCTAGAGGAGCTGATATTCTCCGGCAGCGAAAGTGAATTCCTCCGGTAGTCGATGAAGGCTCCTTCAAGCAGAGCAAGCACGGCATAAAATCGCATTGCCTTTTTTTTGCCGGGGCGGAATTTCCTGCGGCCGACTGGTTTTTTTGCTGTACTGCCTTAGGCAGCAAGACTTATCGATAAGCAGCACCATCTCCGAGCTAGCCCAACGTAGAAAAGGACGTCTCCACCAACCGGCCCGGTCAACAGTGGTCTACTAGTAGGTCTTCTCCGACATCGAAGCACTGGGTCTCGCAATAATGGCGGGGCAAGATACGATGGGCGGCTTCCTAACAATTGCCGGAATGCCGCCAAATCTATTACTAAAGTTCTGCAATTCGTACGGCCGCGACAAGTCTCTACCTGGATTCTCTCAAGGTACTCGCACGAAATCGCAGCTTCAGGATGTCCACCCCGCGCCGTCCTCCCCCCGCCTACACGGCTCCCAAGGACTCTGGAGTCCATGCCACTTCTCAGGTTTACAGAAACATCTCCGAAACCGCATCCGCCCCCGCTAAGCGCGAGCTCGAAACCTCATTCACAATCCGCCCCTGCTCAGGCCAGGCTTGGGTAGTGCCAGCCGGCCATGTCTGTCGCTTGACGACGCCAAACGGCCCTCAGGTGGGTGACCTCAATATCTGGAACGCAAACAACCCCCGGGAGCGGCTATGGGCGGCGCGCACTCGCCAGATCCACGCCTCGCACGTGTCGGTGGGCGATCGTCTCTGGTCGAATCTGCCGTACCTGCGACCTCTTGTGACAATCACCGGCGATTCCCTCGCAGGCGGTCAATTGCACGATATCTTGGATACCGACGGCAGGAAGAAAGAGGGGGCTGGATTTGGGACTTCGCAGTGGGGAGGACGTGTTCATGATCTTCTTGGAACACGCTGCGACCCCTACGTGAACCTGGTGATGGGCGGAGAGTCATTTGACTTCCACTGCCACTCGAACCTTACGCGCGCAGTCACACCATTCGGCTTGACGGAGCTAGATGTGCATGATGTTTTAAACGTGTTCCAGGTGACTGGTCTGGATGAGGAGGGCAAGTACTTCATGGAAACTTCGCCAGCCAAGCCGGGAGAGTACTTTGAGTTCTTTGCCGAGGTGGATGTGCTTTGTGCCCTTTCCGCCTGCCCTGGAGGTATGTCTATTGATCTCGATATCAGCGACATGCTCTAACTTGTTGATAGGCGATCTCTCAAACTGGGGCTGGGACGACAAGGACGATATGGGGGCAACCACCCGTCCCCTGGGGGTGGAAGTCTATAGGATCACAGACTCTGGGGTCCTAAAGGGGTGGAAAGCGCCCGAAAGCCCTAAGTATACCGGATTGCATGGCATGAAAATGCCCCAGCGCGAGAATGATGGTACCGGGTTTGTTGGTTTGTAATGGATCGCAGAAACAAAGCAATAATCAGATTGCGCAGCGACTGTGGCTGCGTCCTAGAACACCCATGTACTCCGACCTGCCTCAGATCGTCATCCTAGTTGACGATCATTAGACTGCAAAGGTGCCTGAGCCTGTGGATCTTCTCCCGACGACTGGTGGTGCAGTCCTTTGCGCGTCGGATCTCCCAACCAATTAACCTGTCCGGCACTACCCTGTAATGTCACTCTACATATATCTCTCCGTTAACTCATATCTTCATGTCAATTTTTGCTGCAATTTGTCGTCATTGCGCAGAGGTCTTGCTTATCGGTCACGTGATTCCTTTGCCCCGCATTCGTCCTGCAATGTACGTCATCTACAAAGAGCCTCGAAAAGGAGCAACAAAATGCGTAGAAGTCGTCATGCCAATATGCGCCTATACGAATACGGTAATAGAGTAAATGTAGATCACGCAGTACGTAGGACCAAAATAATCTGCGCAAGCCTCCCAGATCCCTGCGGGAAGTCTATAAAACAAAGTAAGGAAAGACCAACAGGCCCCCTGCAGTGCACCTGCAGAGTCGTATCTCCACGCAGAGTCCCTTCCAAAGTAGGCAACTACGGCTTTATCAGTACGTCGCAGTGAATGGAATGGTGAAACTTCCTTATCAAATGATGGGAGGACTCTTGACTCACCCCCTCCCGGGAAAAGCAGCCTATATAAATCCCGTCTCCCCACCCTTCGGCCGGACGACCATTTCCACCACTACGATCCACCACCCCTCTTCATTCACTAGACCACTACTCTGCAGACTACGCTCTACCTCGCCATCTCACTGCCTCTCATCTGCTCCAACCAACCTACACACTCGCATACTCAGCATGCCTCTCTACAACGTTCGTCACCCTGTGTTACACCCAAGCACGTCCCTTACTAACTTCGCCAAGGTCACCTTGAAGAAGGACTCCCCTCCCGAGGAGCTGGAGAAGTGAGCTGCCCAAGCCGTCCACGATCTACAACACAATAACTAACAATCCCCTCTCAGAGCGAAAACTGAAGCCAAGGAGAAGGGCGGCACCATTAAGCACGAATACACCCTCATCAAGGGCTTCACGTTAGTCTCCCCACTTCCACCTCCCCCTTCTCAAATACAAAAGCTAAAACCAGGTTTCTGCTCTTCAGTGTCGAGTACCCCGATGACCACGTCAACACCCTCGAAGCCTCCGAGCACATCCACGTCGAGCAGGACGGGGAAATCAAGACCCAGTGATCGCGCTCTCCCTCCTTCATTCCAATGCAACACGTCCAGCCTAGCATACCGTACCAGGACAGACCGGCAACAAACGGACTGTGATATGATGGAGTGATACAGGTCTGAGTGGGGTGATTTGTGTGCTACAATGCGGTGTGATGCGATTCGATGTACTCTCTGTTTTGCCCAGAATGGGCTTTCTATTCTATTCATGTTTTTCTTTCATTCTTCGAGCGGCTGATGAAGCGATGTACGAGTTACGATTTGTGGGCTTTATGCATAGTTATGGTAGTGAATGAATGGATGGGATGCATGCGTGCGTTCTCAGTGGCTGTTCCAGTGTAGTTGGCTGTCCTTCCATCAGGGTTTCTGCTTTTAGACTAAGCGTCGATCCTAATACGGCTCGATACAGAATATCGGAGTATACCGAATGAGATAGAAGCACTCAACCGTGGTTTGAGCGCTAGGAAGGTTTCAGATGTGCTATCTTGAGGTCCCATGCTTAGCTTTACGTTTTGAGAATAGAGACATCTAAGCTGGAGTGATTCTATCCCGAGTTCGACAAGGACTAGACACTGAAAGAGCAGCAAACCGGCTAACTCGTAATGCATGACTACCTAAGAGTCCACTCAGATGGGACAGTGAGGCGAGGTAGTAGGCGGGACACGGCTATGGTAGAGGGATATATATTGAGGGAGGAAGGAGCCTCTTAGGTACCATAGGTAGATACCTATGCTAAATGGGGAGTATCTTTTCGCCCAATTCTCTTGTAACACAATCAAGGACAAGTCTATGTCCACGCCCTTGTCTAAAACCATCGCCATTGAGCCCTTGTCCTTTTCTAGAACCGATGGGGCATCACTGGTAGGTAGGTTAGGTGACTCGGGCCGATCAAGCGATATTCTTCGCACCGAAAACCTATCATTCATCATCCCCTTCTATACGAGATGAAAAGTGTTGTTACATCATGTCCATCTACCGGCTCCCTCCAGAGCTCCTCGCCCAGGTAATCTCCAACCTAGGCTCCAACCTATTCCAATATGTAACTGTGAGCTGTGAGTGGTAGGCCGCGATCGAACGGCAAACGTTTGCACACGTCAAGCTAGATATCATGAGCGACTCGCGCAGTTCCACGAGCTCGTCGCCCAGGATAAGCGGCGAAGATCGTGCATGCCAAGGGTCAGTACCACCGTGCAACTAGAGGCATACTCCATTGAAGCGCGCGCACACTTCGAGACAATTGAGGAGCAAGCGCGAAATAATGAAGTTTTCGTCAACTGGATCCGGGCTATCCTCAGGAGTCTGGCGTTATGGTCCGATACGGATCGAGCGAATGTCGAGCTCTACATTGGAGTGGAGTCGCCGAGTGACTTTGCTGACCGGCAGAGGAACAGAGAAGCCCGCTGGTATCCGGAGACGGATAACTTATATCGCAGACACGAGCACTCTTACCTTCATATCTCGCAGACGCGCTGGAGGACTTAAAGCCCGTTAGCTCTGTTAAATCCCTTTATATACGTCCGCGGCAACGGCAGATCAGTCCCGCTTCTTGCTCGTATGTGGTGGCCAAGCTGCCGCAGTTGCAGGTGATTTCCATGTGTGCCAGTGATAATGAGAAGCAAAATCCCCAGTTACGGAAGTGCAACCGAGAAGGTAAGCCCCTAAAATAAGTGACTACTTATGCAATCTTGTTCTAATTATTTGCCGCTCAATGGTTCTGGGGGAGGAACAGAATTCAGCAACTCGTTCCATCTCTGGCCCACGTCAGTGCGGCGATTGCGGCTCACGTTTTATCGCAACGCACCTGAGAATGAAAGATTCGTCCCTGAAAATATCCTGGATGGTGCGAATTCTGATTTGTTCAGTGTCCGCCTGCGAGACTTCTCACAACAACTCACCACGATTGACCTCGCTGTCATGGTAAGCCCAGAAGTATTCTGGCCTCTAGGGGCCGCCGAGGACAGCGAAACCACTCTGCCCTACTGGCCAAACCTAACAAATTACACTATATCTCTCAGCGGTACCACACCAGCGGGGGAATGGCTCTTTGAAGAAGATCCAGATGCGGATGAAGAGATAGACGAGCCCTATGAGTTTCCGAACACCTGGCAAGATCTGCTACAACGACTCTGGCCGGCTGCCGAGGATCGAAACGCCTATCTGTTTCGAAGGAAGGCGACACCCGCGCTTCTTAGGGATATTTACGTCTCTGCCGGGCGTGCTGCGCAAAGGATGCCCCGGCTACAGCACATGGCGATAAAGTGCTTCGACTGTCGTTTTGCGATGCACGACTTTGACTATATCGTTATGGCCACTCTGCGTCGGCCACCTAGTTCGATAAAGTCAAGTCGGAGCTAGAGGAAGAAGTATTTCGTGTTTGGAGGGATGCTGCGTTTCAACACACCGGATTTGAAAACAGGGTACAATTTGGATGGAAGACTAATGTTACTGTAGAACCAATTGGATAGACTACCTATAGACGCATTGCTGTAGAACAAGATATTTCCTCAGGAAGAGACACAATGGTTGGTAAAAGCAACGCTGACAGAGATCTTCCCGTCAAGCATCAAGCAGAATCCGGGTCACCGGCTATATCGCAGCTGACGTTCTCTAGGAGTGACGTTTGGTAAATATCGAAGTGATTTTACAATAAAGAGCAATCAACCAACACTAGGAAAAGAAGACAGCCGAAGGCCTTTCGGGATGACGAAACTCACATTTCTACATGCTCTTACCCCAATGGCGCGCCCGATATATTCCGAGGCGGTTGCGATACTTGGGTGGCAGGTTGAATCACGACTACGAAGATGCTATCAATGCATGCAAATGGATCATATGGGCGCTGAAGTACGTGTCCGAGCCCGCTGTGTCCCGTGTTCTTGTCGACCAAGCAACTCGAATCGGCCGGCTACCTCTTGTAGGTACCTATCCCACCTTGCCGCTCCAGATCCCCATTGATTGTATCCATGCTCACACGGCATGAAGCAGCTTTCTGTCTCTAAAAGAGCAGAGATCGCCTGGTCCATATAAAACCATGGTTGTTCGCAGGTTTGAGACTGTCATCTCTCTTATTTCAAATTGTCGTCTTTTACTACCCTGTGCTCTCCCATTTTCTAAAGATAAACTACCCTCTCTGGAGACCATACAGTAGACCGTTTCACTTAGCCTCATCTCACTGACTTTATATACCCTGTGCGAGAGTCTCTTCTACGATTTTCGATGTGCAGAATGCGGTTGTAGCTTTAAGTGACTTTCATAATAAAGTCTGCGAGATAACACTTTGATGCCCTAACTAGCATATTTTTACGCAAGTACAGCAGGATGCGTCTACTTTCGCTGTCTACTGTTATTAATATAACTGACCTGGTGCTGTTTCCGTCTTCTTGATGAGATATAACTACCTCTGTGGTGTCGTGCTCAGAGCTAGACTATCCATAGTTAGGGCTAACTTTCAAACCATCTCCAGGCCAGCTTAACTACTACCACTATACATAACTCGGTTAGGTAGCCACCCAACCTCCAGTTGGGGGTTTATTCTCACAGAGTCCATGTACCAGGTTCTCTCAATGCCATAGCACACCCGCCTATATAGGTACTATCCTACCCTACGCCTAACCCCGCCCATTCCCCTAAGCAATCACAGCCATACTCATACTACACTACACCCCTCTCTACAAACAAACAACCAAGCACCCGACTTATCTTATCCAATCCTTCAAAACCTTCCCCCCTCCGGCAACTCCAACCGCGAACAAGCCTCCCTCTCACACCCGGTATCCGCCTCATTCCCCCACCACTCAATCCCAAACCCATGATAGCTAACCGCGAAGAAGATCACCAGCCCCGCAATCGCAATCGCCGCATCAAACGCCGCCGAGACAACATAGTTGTACTTTGCCCAGAAGGAGAGATATCGCTTGCGCAGGTACTTCATGCTAACCCAGGCCGGGAAGAGCGCGGGGTACAGGTAGGCTATGTTGTACTGTTCCAACTCTCGTGGTTAGTGATATGCACGGTAAGAAAATTTGAATAAGGTAGGTAGGTAGGTATGAAAACGAAAGAGAATAGGAGACAAAGGAAGACAAACCGGACTCCACCGCACCCCCCCATTGAAAAACATCACCGGATGGAACCGCGCAAACCAATGGCTCCGGGGCACTCTCTTCTGCACCAGAAAGATAACCACCGGGAACACAAGCCCGATAGGGAACGCAGCGAGCAGAGCCGTGTACAGCCCGCCGGAGCCAAAGACCTTCTTCGCGCCCAGACTGCCGAATAGCACGGCGGCGGTGAAGTAGGTGTTTGTGCCGGGGCAGGTGAAGCGGTCTTTTTGGGTTCTTTGTGTGGTTGATTCACGTTAGTTTGACCTTGGGGAAATGGGGAAGAAGAGCTTACGCCTCGCAGATCCCCTCGATCTGGGTGATTTGGAAATTCATTACGCCGGTTGCCACGAACGCGGAGATGATTGCGGCTACCACTTGCGCTGTGAATGTCTGGCGGGGAGGCATCTTGACGTAGTGGGCGAGTTTGAGGTCGTTGGCGAAGGCGAGGGCGCGGGCGATGGTCACGTAGCTGTGTGGTTTTGTCAATCAGGTACTCAGGTTGGATGAAGAGTGTAGGGTAGAGAGACTGGATGGTGAAGGCGTACCCGTAGCATTTGAAGAAGTTCATGGCCAGTGCATTTCCAGGGCTCCAGGCTCCGCCGATGAACTCTGCGAGGACACTAGGTAATTGTTAGATAGGTTGTTCATTGGTTTAGAAAACGTACTTGAACGAGACTTCAATGCCGGTGGTTGCTTCGATGATGCCCGTTGGGATGACGAAGACTAGGGCTAGGCCGATACCGAAGAAGACGACGCCAACGTTTGTCTAAACCTGATCAGTGGACAAGTACAGTGAGTGAGTAAAGGACATACAAAAGTCGGCCAGTGCGCAATAGCCGCACAGCCGAATGCAATAGCCAAAACGTTAAGAATGGCATACCACCACTCTGGCACTGTTGATGTCAGCGTAAACGCCCATAACCGAGACAACATGCCTACCCTCGCGATAAGCAGCCATGAGCCGACTATGCACATCCTTAAAGTCCGACGTGTCGCCCTTCCTAAACCCCTTGACCAAGCTCCGAAACCCCAGTGCAATATCATGCCGATGATAGAGATAGGCATACGACACCGTCGCCGCATACATGGCAAAGAAATAGAAGTACATCGTCAGACTACTCGCCGCCAGGTAGACGGGCGAGTAGGCCTGGTACTTGGCCTCATCGAGCCACCCCCGCTCATCTAGAATCATGGAGACATTATATGCCTTCCCAAAGTGGTTGAACATGCTGTTCGTGTTGATCGGGAGATACCCCGTGTTATAGGCGTTTGTCCAGTACATGCCGATGATGACGACGCCGCCGATCGCCATCCCGAAGACCATGTTCACGGTGACGTGGAAGGGAACGACGAGGGGATCGACCGCGTGAGTGAGGATGTTCCAGTCGAATGTTGGGAGCGGGTTGATACCCAAGCCGCGCTTCAGTCCTGTTATGGACGTTAGGGTCTGATTGTAGGGGGCTATCCAGGCGAGCCAGTTGAATAGGCTGAGGGCTTGGAAGATGTAGTCCGGGAACCAGAAGTAGATGAACATGCAGGTGAAGGTGACCATGAAGAAGCGGTAGCGGGAGATGTTGAAGATGGTCTTGAAGGGACCGAGGACGGAGTGGTTTTCCTCTGCTGTTGTTAGAGAAGAAGGAAAAGGGAAGGGAGGGGGTACCATTGTGCAGAGAGCTGTTGAGGGCAATGGTCACTAGTGATCTCGGCCACACGCAGAATGACGGATACACAAGGAAGCGCCGGCAAAGGCCGGCTAGACCAAAGCCCATGAGATCGGTCGATAGAGCGAGCAGGATCTGATAGGCAAAGGATTTGGCGTAGGGCTGGTTGAAGTATCGCTCGATCCACTGCGTGAAGACTGTGGGAGTTAGCATCTGCCGCCTCTGAGAGTACTATAGCCATACTGATGTTCCGAGAACTAGGTAGCGTCCTCCCCACGGTAGCCATGATCGAGATCAACATATGCTCCTTCTTGTTGAACGGCCCCGGGTTGAGACTATGGCGAATGCCAAAGAGCGTGATGCCCACATCCGGCAGAAAGCGCTCAGCTGCCTTTCCAACCGGATAGGCCAGGAACTGAGCAACCGTGGCACCAATCGATATAGAAGGTTGACGCACACTGAACAGCTGGTTGGTGAAAGCCAGGATGATCACGAAAAGGATCCCAATACTCCAGGACCGGATGGTACCGCAGGGGAGGTCGGGGTCGTCTTCTGGCGCAACAACCGCACGGACTTCTGCATAGGGACTGTTTCTGGTGAGAAGGCATACTTCGATCTTTGCTTCTTCAACGGCCCTGGAGTGTTTCTCCGGGTCGGCAAAGAGGGCGGTGTTCTTGACGAATGCCGTCATACGCTCCAGGGCTTCGGAGGAGAAGTTCGGATCCTGCGAGTGGGTGCTCACAATGACTTCCGCTTGCTGGAGTGGGTTAGAAAGCTGGAAGGAGCATATGCTAGACAACAGACCTCGCGAGCATTCTCCAGTGTCAACGACCGTGCTTGCTCCTGCGCAACCAGCAACTCGTCCACAGTGGCAGAGAGCTTCTGCGCCAGCTTCTCTCCGTCCACCTTGATATCGAAGTCATCATCTTGCTACTTTTATTAGTCCTATCTAGCACCACTTCTGCAAGGGCTTCATACCGCAGGCTGGGCAGCAACAGGCTCAATCGAGTCAATAAGATCCGTCTTTGCCATGATGGCGATTGGAGGTCTCGGGGCTGATCTCAAAGAGCACACCACCAGACGGAATCAAGGAGGGAGAAGTTTTATGTACATCTTGGGACACCAGGCTGGAGAGATTGCGACATTCGTGCTATCATACCACCATTTTAGTGTATCAATCGCCACAATGCATGCGTTTGACGAGAATGGTTTTGTGGAACATAGTATCCTGACTCGCCATCTTTCTGCGGCTGGCACGGAAAGGCAGTTCAGTTCTATAAATAAAGAGGGACTACATACTATCGGCTTGGATGATTATCGATCTGACGGTAAATAGCATTCAGTGCTATAAAGCTTGCTTGTAACTGCAAAGGTTATCACAGCCCTGGACGACCCATGCCGTCTCCAAGGGAATGCCATCTGCAAGGTCGGACAGAATGCCCGCTCAAGAAGATATCTAGTGCTCTTGAAGTTTGACAAAATGCTCCGATTGGCCCAGTCCCAAGTACAGATAGAGGGACAATCCTCGATTGGATTGTCATTTGCCGCGGATAGTAGGTAACCCCTCTGCGAGAGAACAGCCACGAGTCAGAAGAGATTCTCCACGGTGAATTAGTATACCTGCTGTCACTTACGCATTCTCCGTTTTCGTATTAGATAGCCATTCAGGTCTTAATCCTCCATCGGCCCCGCCACCGAACAGGGAAAGTTCTGTCGGGGCCAACCCGGAACCCTAATGCCTAATTAGACACCATTATGGCGTTTATACTATAGGTATCTGCAGGCTAAATCTTGGCGGCTTACGGAGAGGCGGCATAGTTGGAGATGCAGAGAGAGGTTGAGGCTCTGACGTTTTCCCATGCCGGAATCACGCAACCGCTGCGGACGTTCAAGTATCTCGCTATCACATCGAGAAGAAGATACACCAACTGATCACCCAAGAATGGCTGAGAAAGGAGCCTCCTACCTTCCTGTAGCTGAGCGTCCCAGAGTCCAGCCTCGCCGCTGGCGAAACTCGCTCTACGCCGCTGGATGTGCAGCAGTAGCTCTCCTAATCTACGCTGGCCCATCACCCATCACCCCAGCACCAGCAAACAGATCAGTCCACGCAGACTTCTACACTGGCCTGCAAGCCTGCTATGACACCGAGCGCCAGCCAGCCCGCGACACCATACCTTCATCTAGCAGAGCTAATCCGCGCTGGAATCCCACCTCAGGCCAAACAACCCCAATCCTTATTCAGAACGCCACGCTATTCGACGGCGAGATATACATTTCAGAGCCCAGAGACATTCTATTTTCATCAGGTGTGATCAAATCAATCACTCCTACCGGCTCCCTAGACCATTCCTCCCTCCCGCCGTCAACCCTAGCTCTCGACATCAACGGAAAGCATGTCACCCCGGGCCTGGTCGACATGCACTCTCACCATCTGCTCCTCCCCTTCCCCCAACTATCTGCCAACAACGACGTGAACGAGCGGCCTCTCCTAGGCCCAACAACACCCTTTGTGCGTGCAATCGACGGGTTCACCCCATCTGACCCGTCAATCAAGTACATAGCCTCTGGGGGCGTTACATCGTCGTTAATTCTCCCCGGCTCAGCAAACATAATCGGCGGCGAGGCATACCCCGTCAAGAATCTCCCCTTCCCCGGCCCAAAAGCCGAGCCCGTAATCGAGGAGTTACTCCTCGAGCATGGCATCCCCGAAGAGAACCGACAGCGGTATCTAAAGATGGCCTGTGGAGAAAACCCAAAGGGTGTTTACCAACACACGCGCCTTGGGCTAGCGTACCTACTCCGCTCGGAGCTCCAGGAAGCTGCAAACCTACAAGCAAGACAGGAATCATGGTGTCGGGCAGCGTATGAAGTCGAGGGGAGTCGACACATCGAGTCGTTTATTGCCCGGGTGGGTCAGCGGCCTGAGACGCCGTTGAAGTATGAGACGCTTGTCGCGCTGCTGAGGGGGGAGCTGAATGTGAATGTGCATTGCTATACGCCCGAGGACTTTGAGAGGATGCTGGCTGTCCTACATGAGTTTGGGGTGCGGCCGAGGGCGTTCCATCATGCCTTAAGTGCGTGGCAGGTTCCGAAACTTCTGAAGGAATTGGAGCCGTAAGTCGACCATGGGTACTAGTTCAGGTAATAGTGTCTGACATGTTGCAGGAATATCACGATTGCAACCTTTGCTGATAACGCCTTGTTCAAGGCTGAGGCGTATGGCGCGAATCTGCGTGGGCCGAAGATACTGGATGAGCATGGGATTCCTGTTGCTTTGAAGTCGGTGGGTATTTGCCTTCACTGTTGTCTTTTGAACACCATTCATACTGAGACATACGTGCAGGATCACACAGGCGAAGGCAATAACGCAAAATACCTCCTGTAGCCCGCCCTTCTCCAGTTTAACATACTATACTGACAAGCCCAGCGATCAAGCCTCAATCGCTTATTCCTACGGTCTTCCCGCGGAGAAAGCTCTGCAATCGGTAACCTCCATCCCGGCACGCTCCCTCCAGCAAGGACATAGAACCGGCTACGTGCGTCCTGGGTACGATGCCGACTTGGTGATCTGGGATTCCCATCCCCTCCAAGCCGGTGCTACGCCAGTGGAGGTATTTATTGATGGACGGTCATTGTTGAAGACTGAGGAGGATCTTAAGAGTGATATCCAGTCTGTGCATTCCAACACAGATGCAATATCAAGACAGGAAACTCCTCATATGCGCCCACTTATCACACCCGTCGAAGCAGAGCAGGTCTGCTCCGCCATCAGAGACCCCAGCACGGACATTCTCTTCACGGGAATCAAGAATATCTTCCTCGAGTCTATCAGCCCTGAAATCTACAACGAATCAACATCCTCATCACCCCTCTCCTTACTTCTGCAAAACAATAGCATAAGCTGCCTAGGCCCCAAATTCACCTGCCTCACCCACCACCAAAACCAACAAATCCACCGTGAATCCAACACCACCCTGGCCGAAATCCCCCTGCAAAACGGCCACCTAACATCCGGCCTCCTCGCCATCGCCCCCAACCTCGGCATAAGCGCCATCGCCTCCGAGCCCTCAACCGGCGACGGCATATCCCCCTCCTCAGCAGGCGCAGACGAATCAACCATCCACTTCGCGAAATACGCCGTGCACTTGCACGGCCGCGCATTCGATCGCGCGCGTCTAGGCGGAGTCACCCGGGCTGTTGTCCCCCCGCACGCGAAGGGCTTTGTGCAGGGTGTTAGTGTTGGGATTCGGACGGGGAGGGGCGAGAGTATTCTTGAGGGGGGTGTGTGGAAGGGGGATGTTGCGGTGCATTTTTCTATCGGACAGGGGGGGAAGGGTACGTATACGTATTGCATTTCTGTTCTGGTATATTGTTTGAGAGGGGAGGGGTATGCGTGCTAGTGCTAGTGCTAATAGTAATGGTGACTAGGGGAGAGCACGCCAACCGTCGGCTCGGGCATCGAAGCCCTAAATCGGATCCTCCAGCAGGGCAGGAAACAACTCCAGCTGCAGCTGCAGAACAAAGCATCCCCAACGGGTGAATCCTACCGTGGAGGTGATGGTGACGGTTACGGTGTCTACGCCCGCGCAGCAAACGGCTCTTTACCTGTCATCGTCCACGCCGTCAACGAGGTATGCCCCCTTTTTTTTTTAAAAAAAATATGTTCTTATACACGGTTGGCAGGTCTGGTCTTCCTTCCCATTCCCTTCCCTTCCCTCCCCTCCCCTTTGCTCTCTTCCCCAGATCGATCTAACAGTAAGTGAAGCCACTGACACCAAAGCAACAGGACGACATCGCCCACCTGATAACCCTCAAAACCTCCCATCCAACCACAAACCTCATCGTGCTTGGCGGGCACAGCGCCGCCCTCCTCGCCCCATCCCTCGCAAAAGCCCAAATCCCTGTGATCCTCTCCCCGCCGCATCCCGTCCCGGCCTCCTGGGAAACACAGTCTGCGCCGCCGGGCCCGCCGCTATCGGTTCATCCGGCGAAGACGCTTATCGATGCGGGCGTGCGGGTCGGGATTGCGGTGAGGGGGGACTCGAGGTTGCATGGGCTGGCGAGAGAGGCGGGTGTTGTGGGGAGGGCGGCGGGGTTATCTGCGAGGGAGAGCTGGGGGCTTGTTAGTTGGGGGTTGGAGGGGATGTTG